>NC_092394.1:62598129-62811399 GCF_030028105.1 Mobula birostris
ATGGAAACACCTTCGGTTAACTTTCCACATGATTATGAGTAGTTTGAAAGTTGTTTCATGGCTGTACACATGAACAGAAAAAAGTTGTTATCTCAGTGCATGCAATGCTTAGACAATACAAATAGTATACATTTCAATTTTACTCCAAAGCACTTACTGCAAACCTATTGGAAACACTTTAGGTTAACTTCCCACATGATTCTGAGATGTCTGAAATTTGTTTCATACCTGTGCACATAAAGACAAAAAAGTTGATTTCACGGTGAATAGAATGCTTTGACATAAAAGTAGTATACATTTTAATTGTACTCAAAAGTCCTGACTGCAAACCTAATGCAAACACATTTGGTTAACTTCCCAGATGAGTATGACTAGGTTTAAAGTTGTTTCATGCCTCAGTTCATCAAGACAAAAAAGTTACTTTCTCAGTACTACTATGCTCTGACATTAAGGTAGTATACATCTCAATTTTACACCAAAGTTCTTACTGCAAACTAATGGAAACACCTTAGGTTAACTTTCCACATGATTACGAGTAGTTTGAAAGTTGTTTCATGGCTGTACACATCAACACAAAAAAGTTGTTATCTCAGTGCATGCAATGCTTTTACAATACATATAGTATACATTACAATTTTACACCAAAGCACTTACTGCAAACCTAATGGAAACACATTAGGTTAACTTTCCACATGATTCTGAGATGTCTGAAAGTTGTTTCATACCTGTGCACATAAAGACAAAAAAGTTGATATCTCAGTGCATGCAATGCTTAGACAATACAAATAGTATACATTTCAATTTTACACCAAAGCACTTACTGCAAACCCAATGGAAACAACGTAGACTAACTTCCCACATGATTCTGAGATGTCTGAAAGTTCTTTCATACCTGTGCACATCAAGACAAAAAAGTTGTTTTCTCAGTGCATGCAATGCTTTTACAATACAAATAGTATACATTTCAATTTTACACCAAAGCACTTACTGCAAACCTAATGGAAACACCTTAGGTTAACTTTCCACATGATTATGAGTAGTTTGAAAGTTGTTTCATGGCTGTACACATCAACAGAAAAAACTTGTTATCTCAGTGCATGCAATGCTTAGACAATACAAATAGTATACATTTCAATTTTACTCCAAAGCACTTACTGCAAACCTAATGGAAACACCTTAAGTTAACTTCCCACATGATTCTGAGATGTCTGAAAGTTGTTTCATACCTGTGCACATAAAGACAAAAAAGTTGATTTCACAGTGAATAGAATGCTTTGACATAAAAGTAGTATACATTTCAATTTTACACCAAAGCACTTACTGCAAACCCAATGGAAACACTTTAGGTTAACTTTCCACATGATTATGAGTAGTTTGAAAGTTGTTTCATGGCTGTACACATCAACACAAAAAAGTTGTTATCTCGGTGCATGCAGTGCTTAAACAATACAAATAGTATACATTTCAATTTCACTCCAAAGCACTTACTGCAAACCTAATGGAAACACTTTAAGTTAACTTCCCACATGATTCTGAGATGTCTGAAAGTTGTTTCATACCTGTGCACATAAAGACAAAAAAGTTGATTTCACAGTGAGTAGAATGATTTGACATAAAAGTAGTATACATTTCAATTGTACTCAAAAGTCCTGACTGCAAACCTAATGCAAACAGATTTGGTTAACTTCCCAGATGAGTATGACAAGGTTTAAAGTTGTTTCATGCCTCAGTTCATCAAGACAAAAAAGTTAATTTCTCAGTACTACTATGCTCTGACTTTAAGGTAGTATACATCTCAATTTTACACCAAAGTGCTTACTGCAAACTAATTGAAACACCTCAGGTTAACTTCCCACATGATTATGAGTAGTTTGAAAGTTGTTTCATGGCTGTACACATCAACACAAAAAAGTTGTTTTCTCAGTGCATGTAATGCTTAGACAATACAAATAGTATACATTTCAATTTTACACCAAAGTACTTACTGCAAACCTAATGGAAACAACTTAGATTAACTTCCCATATGATTCTGAGATGTCTGAAAATTGTTTCATACCTGTGCACATCAAGACAAAAAAGTTGTTTTCTCAGTGCATGCAATGCTTTTACAATACAAATAGTATACATTTCAATTTTACACCAAAGCACTCACTGCAAACCTAATGGAAACACCTTAGGTTAACTTTCCACATGATTATGAGTAGTTTGAAAGTTGTTTCATGGCTGTACACATGAACAGAAAAAAGTTGTTATCTCAGTGCATGCAATGCTTAGACAATACAAATAGTATACATTTCAATTTTACTCCAAAGCACTTACTGCAAACCTATTGGAAACACTTTAGGTTAACTTCCCACATGATTCTGAGATGTCTGAAATTTGTTTCATACCTGTGCACATAAAGACAAAAAAGTTGATTTCACGGTGAATAGAATGCTTTGACATAAAAGTAGTATACATTTTAATTGTACTCAAAAGTCCTGACTGCAAACCTAATGCAAACACATTTGGTTAACTTCCCAGATGAGTATGACTAGGTTTAAAGTTGTTTCATGCCTCAGTTCATCAAGACAAAAAAGTTACTTTCTCAGTACTACTATGCTCTGACATTAAGGTAGTATACATCTCAATTTTACACCAAAGTTCTTACTGCAAACTAATGGAAACACCTTAGGTTAACTTTCCACATGATTACGAGTAGTTTGAAAGTTGTTTCATGGCTGTACACATCAACACAAAAAAGTTGTTATCTCAGTGCATGCAATGCTTTTACAATACATATAGTATACATTACAATTTTACACCAAAGCACTTACTGCAAACCTAATGGAAACACATTAGGTTAACTTTCCACATGATTCTGAGATGTCTGAAAGTTGTTTCATACCTGTGCACATAAAGACAAAAAAGTTGATTTCTCAGTGCATGCAATGCTTAGACAATACAAATAGTATACATTTCAATTTTACACCAAAGCACTTACTGCAAACCCAATGGAAACAACGTAGACTAACTTCCCACATGATTCTGAGATGTCTGAAAGTTCTTTCATACCTGTGCACATCAAGACAAAAAAGTTGTTTTCTCAGTGCATGCAATGCTTTTACAATACAAATAGTATACATTTCAATTTTACACCAAAGCACTTACTGCAAACCTAATGGAAACACCTTAGGTTAACTTTCCACATGATTATGAGTAGTTTGAAAGTTGTTTCATGGCTGTACACATCAACAGAAAAAACTTGTTATCTCAGTGCATGCAATGCTTAGACAATACAAATAGTATACATTTCAATTTTACTCCAAAGCACTTACTGCAAACCTAATGGAAACACCTTAAGTTAACTTCCCACATGATTCTGAGATGTCTGAAAGTTGTTTCATACCTGTGCACATAAAGACAAAAAAGTTGATTTCACAGTGAATAGAATGCTTTGACATAAAAGTAGTATACATTTCAATTTTACACCAAAGCACTTACTGCAAACCCAATGGAAACACTTTAGGTTAACTTTCCACATGATTATGAGTAGTTTGAAAGTTGTTTCATGGCTGTACACATCAACACAAAAAAGTTGTTATCTCGGTGCATGCAGTGCTTAAACAATACAAATAGTATACATTTCAATTTCACTCCAAAGCACTTACTGCAAACCTAATGGAAACACTTTAAGTTAACTTCCCACATGATTCTGAGATGTCTGAAAGTTGTTTCATACCTGTGCACATAAAGACAAAAAAGTTGATTTCACAGTGAGTAGAATGATTTGACATAAAAGTAGTATACATTTCAATTGTACTCAAAAGTCCTGACTGCAAACCTAATGCAAACAGATTTGGTTAACTTCCCAGATGAGTATGACTAGGTTTAAAGTTGTTTCATGCCTCAGTTCATCAAGACAAAAAAGTTAATTTCTCAGTACTACTATGCTCTGACTTTAAGGTAGTATACATCTCAATTTTACACCAAAGTACTTACTGCAAACTAATGGAAACACCTTAGGTTAACTTCCCACATGATTATGAGTAGTTTGAAAGTTGATTCATGGCTGTACACATCAACACAAAAAAGTTGTTTTCTCAGTGCATGTAATGCTTAGACAATACAAATAGTATACATTTCAATTTTACACCAAAGTACTTACTGCAAACCTAATGGAAACAACTTAGATTAACTTCCCATATGATTCTGAGATGTCTGAAAATTGTTTCATACCTGTGCACATCAAGACAAAAAAGTTGTTTTCTCAGTGCATGCAATGCTTTTACAATACAAATAGTATACATTTCAATATTACACCAAAGCACTTACTGCGAACCTAATGGAAACACCTTAGGTCAACTTTCCACATGATTATGAGTAGTTTGAAAGTTGTTTCATGGCTGTACACATCAACAGAAAAAAGTTGTTATCTCAGTGCATGCAATGCTTAGACAATACAAATAGTATACATTTCAATTTTACACCAAAGCACTTACTGCAAACCTAATGGAAACAACTTAGGTTAACTTCCCACATGATTCTGAGATGTCTGAAAGTAGTTTCATACCTGAGCACATCAAGACAAAAAAGTTGTTTTCTCAGTGCATGCAATGCTTTTACAATACAAATAGTATACATTTCAATTTTACACCAAAGTACTTACTGCAAACCTAATGGAAACACGTTAGTTTAACTTCCCACATGATTATGAGTTGTTTGAAATTAGTTTCACGCCTCTGCACAGCAAGACAAAAAAGTTGTTTTCTCAGTGCATACAATACTTTGACAATACAAATACTATACATTTCAATTTTAAACCAAAGCACTTACTGCAAACCTAATGGAAACACCTTAGGTTTACTTCCCACATGATTCTGAGATCACTGAAAGTTGTTTCATGCCTCTGCACATAAAGACAAAAAAGTTGATTTCTCAGTGAATACACTGCTTTGACATAAAAGTAGTATACATTTCAATTGTACTCAAAAGTCCTGACTGCAAACCTAATGGAAACACCTTTGGTTAACTTCCCACATGATTATGAGTTGTTTGAAATTAGTTTCACGCCTCTGCACAGCAAGACAAAAAAGTTATTTTCTCAGTGCATACAATGCTTTGACATTACAAATAGTATACATTTCAATTTTACACCAAAGTACTTACTGCAAAGCTAATGGAAAGACCTTGGGTTAACTTCTCACATGATTATGAGTACTTTGAAAGTTGTTTCATGCCTCTACACATCAAGACAAAAAAGTTGTTTTCTCAGTGCATACAATACTTTGACAATACAAATACTATACATTTCAATTTTAAACCAAAGCACTTACTGCAAACCTAATGGAAACACCTTAGGTTTACTTCCCACATGATTCTGAGATCTCTGAAAGTTGTTTCATGCCTCTGCACATAAAGACAAAAAAGTTGATTTCTCAGTGAATGCACTGCTTTGACATAAAAGTAGTATACATTTCAATTGTACTCAAAAGTCCTGACTGCAAACCTAATGGAAACACGTTAGTTTAACTTCCCACATGATTATGAGTTGTTTGAAATTAGTTTCATGCCTCTGCACAGCAAGACAAAAAAGTTATTTTCTCAGTGCATACAATGCTTTGAAATTACAAATAGTATACATTTCAATTTTACACCAAAGTACTCACTGCAAAACTAATGGAAAGACCTTAAGTTAACTTCTCACATGATTATGAGTAGTTTGAAAGTTGTTTCATGCCTCTACACATCAAGACAAAAAAGTTGTTTTCTCAGTGCATACAATGCTTTGACAATACAAATAGTATACATTTCAATTTTACACCAAAACACTTACTGGAAACCTAATGGAAACACCTTAGGTTTACTTCCCACATGATTCTGAGATCTCTCAAAGTTCTTTCATGGCTCTGCACATTATGACAAAAAAGTTGATTTCTCAGAGAATACAATGCTTTGGCATAAAAGTAGTATATTTCAATTGTACTCAAAAGTCCTGACTGCAAACCTAATGAAAACACCTTTAGTTAACTTCCCACATCAGAGTGAGTAGTTTGAAATGTGTTTCGTGCCTCTGTTCATCAAGACAAAAAAGTTACTTTCTCAGTGCATACAATGTTCTGACATTAAAGTAGTATACATTTCAATTTTCCAGTAAAGTGCAGAGTGCAAACCTGATGGAAACATTTTAAGTTAACTTCCTACATGATTCTGAGTAGTTTGAAAGTTGTTTCATGCCTCTACACATAAAGACAAAAAAGTTGTTTTCTCAGTGCATACAATCCTTTGACAATACAAGTAGTATACATTTCAATTTTACACTAAAGCACTTACTGCAAACCTAATGGGAACACGTTAGTTTAACTTCCGACATGATTATGAGTTGTTTGAAATTAGTTTCACGCCTCTGCACAGCAAGACAAACAAGTTATTTTCTCAGTGCATACAATGCTTTGACATTACAAATAGTATACATTTCAATTTTACACCAAAGTACTTACTGCAAACCTAATGGAAAGACCTTGGGTTAACTTCCCACATGATTATGAGTTGTTTGAAATTAGTTTCACGCCTCTGCACAGCAAGACAAAAAAGTTATTTTCTCAGTGCATACAATGCTTTGACATTCCAAATAGTATACATTTCAATTTTACACCAAAGTACTTATAACAAACCTAATGGAAAGACCTTAGGTTAACGCCTCCATGATCCTAGATGTCTGAAAGTTGTGTCATGGCTCTGCACATCAAGGCAAAAAAGTTGATTTCTCAGTGCATAGAGAGCTTTGACAAAAAAGTAGTATACATTTGAATTTTACACCAAAGTACTTACTGCAAACCTAATGGAAACACGTTAGTTTAACTTCCCACATGATTATGAGTTGTTTGAAATTAGTTTCACGCCTCTGCACAGCAAGACAAAAAAGTTATTTTCTCAGTGCATACAATGCTTTGAAATTACAAATAGTATACATTTCAATTTTACACCAAAGTACTCACTGCAAAACTAATGGAAAGACCTTAAGTTAACTTCTCACATGATTATGAGTAGTTTGAAAGTTGTTTCATGCCTCTACACATCAAGACAAAAAAGTTGTTTTCTCAGTGCATACAATGCTTTGACAATACAAATAGTATACATTTCAATTTTACACCAAAGCACTTACTGCAAACCTAATGGAAACACCTTAGGTTTACTTCCCACATGATTCTGAGATCTCTCAAAGTTCTTTCATGCCTCTGCACATTATGACAAAAAAGTTCATTTCTCAGAGAATACAATGCTTTGGCATAAAAGTAGTATATTTCAATTGTACTCAAAAGTCCTGACTGCAAACCTAATGAAAACACCTTTAGTTAACTTCCCACATCAGAGTGAGTAGTTTGAAATGTGTTTCGTGCCTCTGTTCATCAAGACAAAAAAGTTACTTTCTCAGTGCATACAATGTTCTGACATTAAAGTAGTATACATTTCAATTTTCCAGTAAAGTGCAGAGTGCAAACCTGATGGAAACATTTTAAGTTAACTTCCTACATGATTCTGAGTAGTTTGAAAGTTGTTTCATGCCTCTACACATAAAGACAAAAAAGTTGTTTTCTCAGTGCATACAATCCTTTGACAATACAAGTAGTATACATTTCAATTTTACACCAAAGCACTTACTGCAAACCTAATGGAAACACCTTAGGTTTACTTCCCACATGATTCTGAGATCTCTCAAAGTTCTTTCATGCCTCTGCACATTATGACAAAAAAGTTCATTTCTCAAAGAATACAATGCTTTGGCATAAAAGTAGTATATTTCAATTGTACTCAAAAGTCCTGACTGCAAACCTAATGAAAACACCTTTAGTTAACTTCCCACATCAGAGTGAGTAGTTTGAAATGTGTTTCGTGCCTCTGTTCATCAAGACAAAAAAGTTACTTTCTCAGTGCATACAATGTTCTGACATTAAAGTAGTATACATTTCAATTTTCCAGTAAAGTGCAGAGTGCAAACCTGATGGAAACATTTTAAGTTAACTTCCTACATGATTCTGAGTAGTTTGAAAGTTGTTTCATGCCTCTACACATAAAGACAAAAAAGTTGTTTTCTCAGTGAATACAATCCTTTGACAATACAAGTAGTATACATTTCAATTTTACACTAAAGCACTTACTGCAAACCTAATGGAAACACGTTAGTTTAACTTCCGACATGATTATGAGTTGTTTGAAATTAGTTTCACGCCTCTGCACATAAAGACAAAAAAGTTGATTTCTCAGTGCATACAATCCTTTGACAATACAAGTAGTATACATTTCAATTTTCCACCAAAGTGCAGAGTGCAAACCAGATAGATACATTTTAAGTTAACTTCCCACATGTTTCTGTGTTGTTTGAAAGTTCTCTCATGGCTCCACACATCAAGACAAAAAAGTTGTTTTCTCAGAGCATACAATGCTTTGACAGTATAAGCAGTATACATTTCAACTTTACACCAAAGCACTTACTGCAAACCTAATGGAAACACCTTAGGTTAACTTCCCACATGATTATGAGTAGTTTGAAAGCTGTTTCATGCCTCTGTTCATCAAGACAAAAAAGTTACTTTCTCAGTGCATACTATGTTCTGACATTAAAGTAGTATACATTTCAATTTTCCACCAAAGTGCAGAGTGCAAACGAGATGGATACATTTTAAGTTAAATTGCCACATTTTTCGGAGTTGTTTGAAAGTTCTCTCATGGCTCTGCACATCAAGACAAAACAGTTGTTGTCTCAGTGCATACAATGCTTTGACAATACAATAGCATACATTTCAATTTTACACCAAAGTACTTGCGGTAAACCTAATGAAAACACCTTAGGATAACTTCCCACATGATTATGAGTAGTTTGAAAGTTGTTTCATGCCTCTACACATCAAGACAAACAAGTTGTTATCTCAGAGCTTACAATGCTTTGACAAAACAAAGAGTATACATTTTAAATTTGCAGCTAAGTACTTACTGCAAACCTAATGGAAACACCTTAGGTTAACTTCCCACATGATCCTGAGATGTCTGAAAATTGTTTCATGCCTCTGTTCTTCAAGACAAAAAAGTTACTTTCTCAGTGCATACAATGTTCTGATATTAAAGTAGCCTTCATTTCAATTTTCCGCCAAAGTATTTACTGCAAACCTAATGAAAACACCTTAGGATAACTTCCCACATGATTATGAGTAGTCTGAAAGTTGTTTCATCCCTCTACACATCAAGTCAAAAAAGTTGTTATCTCAGTGCAGACAATACTTTGACAATACAAATAGTATACATTTCAAATTTACAGCAAAGTACTTACTGCAAACCTAATGGAAACACCTTAGGTTAACTTCCCACATGACTCTAAGATGTCTGAAAGTTGTTTCATGCCGCTGCACATAAAGACAAAAAAGTTGATTTCTCAGTGAATACAATGCTTGGACATAAAAGTAGTATACATTTCAATTGTACCTAAAAGTCCTGACTGCATACCTAATGAAAAAACTTTTGGTTAACTTCCCAATGATTATGAGTGGTTTGAAAGTTGTTTCATGCCTCTGTTCATCAAGACAAAAAAGTTACTTTCTCAGTGGATACTGTGTTCTGACTTGAAAGTAGTATACATTTCAAATTTGTACCAAACTGCAGAGTGCAAACCAGATGGATACATTTTAAGTTAACTTCTCTCATGTTTCTGAGTTGTTTGAAAGTTGTCTCATGGCTCTGCACATCAAGACAAAAAAGTCGTTGTCTCAGTGCATAGAATGCTTTGACAATACAAGTAGTATACATTTGAATTTTACACCAAAGCACTTACTGCAAACCTAATGGAAACACCTTAGGTTAACTTCCCACATGATCCTGAGATGTCTGAAAGTTGTTTCATGCCCCTGCACATAAAGACAAAAAAGTTGATTTCTCAGTGAATACAATGCTTTGACATAAAAGTTGTATACATTTCAATTTTACACCAAAGCACCTGCTGCAAACCTAATGGAAACACCTTAGGTTAACTTCCCACATGATTCTGCGATGTCTGAAAGTTGTTCCATGCCTCTGCACATAAAGACAAAAAAGTTGAATTCTCAGTGCAACAATGTTCTGACATTTGCAATTTTCCACCAAAGTGCAGAGTGCAAACCAGATGGATACATTTTAAGTTATCATCCAACATGTTTCTGTATTGTTTGAAAGTTGTCTCATGACTCTGCACATCAAGACAAAAAAGTTGTTTTCTCAGTGCATGCAACGCTTTGACAATGCAAGTAGTATACATTTCAATTTTACACTAAAGCACTTACTGCAAACCTAATTGAAACACCTCAGGTTAACTTCCCACATGATTATGAGTAGTTTGAAAGTTGTTTCATGGCTGTACACATCAACACAAAAAAGTTGTTATCTCAGTGCATGCAATGCTTAGACAATACAAATAGTATACATTTGAATTTTACACCAAAGTACTTACTGCAAACCTAATGGAAACAACTTAGATTAACTTCCCACATGATTCTGAGATGTCTGAAAGTTGTTTCATACCTGTGCACATCAAGACAAAAAAGTTGTTTTCTCAGTGCATGCAATGCTTTTACAATACAAATAGTATACATTTCAATTTTACACCACAGCACTTACTGCAAACCTAATAGAAACACCTTAGGTTAACTTTCCACACGATTATGAGTAGTTTGAAAGTTGTTTCATGGCTGTACGCATCAACACAAAAAAGTTGTTATCTCAGGGCATGCAATGCTTAGACAGTACAAATAGTATACATTTCAATTTTACTCCAAAGCACTTACTGCAAACCTAATGGAAACACCTTAGGTTAACTTCCCACATGATTCTGAGATGTCTGAAAGTTGTTTCATACCTGTGCACATAAAGACAAAATAGTTGATTTCACAGTGAATAGAATGCTTTGACATAAAAGTAGTATACATTTCAATTTTACACCAAAGTACTTACTGCAAACCTAATGGAAACACCTTAGGTTAACTTCCCACATGATTATGAGTAGTTTGAAAGTTGCTTCATGGCTGTACACATCAACACAAAAAAGTTGTTATCTCAGTGCATGCAATGCTTTTACAATACAAATAGTATGCATTTCAATTTTACACCAAAGGACTTACTGCAAACCTAATGGAAACACCTTAGGTTAACTTTCCACATGATTATGAGTAGTTTGAAAGTTGTTTCATGGCTGTACACATCAACAGAAAAAAGTTGTTATCTCAGTGCATGCAATGCTTAGACAATACAAATAGTATACATTTCAATTTTACACCAAAGCACTTACTGCAAACCCAATGGAAACAACTTAGACTAACTTCCCACATGATTCTGAGATGTCTGAAAGTTGTTTCATACCTGTGCACATCAAGACAAAAAAGTTGATTTCACAGTGAATAGAATGCTTTGACATAAAAGTAGTATACATTTCAAATGTACTCAAAAGTCCTGACTGCAAACCTAATGCAAACACATTTGGTTAACTTCCCAGATGAGTATGACTAGGTTTAAAGTTGTTTCATGCCTCAGTTCATCAAGACAAAAAAGTTACTTTCTCAGTACTACTATGCTCTGACATTAAGGTAGTATACATCTCAATTTTACACCAAAGTACTTACTGCAAACTAATGGAAACACCTTAGGTTAACTTCCCACATGATTATGAGTAGTTTGAAAGTTGTTTCATGGCTGTACACATCAACACAAAAAAGTTGTTATCTCAGTGCATGCAATGCTTTTACAATACATATAGTATACATTTCAATTTTACACCAAAGCACTTACTGCAAACCTAATGGAAACACCTTAGGTTAACTTTCCACATGATTCTGAGATGTCTGAAAGTTGTTTCATACCTGTGCACATAAAGACAAAAAAGTTGATTTCTCAGTGCATGCAATGCTTAGACAATACAAATAGTATAGATTTCAATTTTACACCAAAGCACTTACTGCAAACCCAATGGAAACAACTTAGACTAACTTCCCACATGATTCTGAGATGTCTGAAAGTTGTTTCATACCTGTGCACATCAAGACAAAAAAGTTGTTTTCACAGTGCATGCAATGCTTTTACAATACAAATAGTATACATTTCAATTTTACACCAAAGCACTTACTGCAAACCTAATGGAAACACCTTAGGTTAACTTTCCACATGATTATGAGTAGTTTGAAAGTTGTTTCATGGCTGTACACATCAACAGAAAAAACTTGTTATCTCAGTGCATGCAATGCTTAGACAATACAAATAGTATACATTTCAATTTTACTCCAAAGCACTTACTGCAAACCTAATGGAAACACCATAGGTTAACTTCCCACATGATTCTGAGATGTCTGAAGGTTGTTTCATAGCTGTGCACATAAAGACAAAAAAGTTGATTTCACAGTGAATAGAATGCTTTGACATAAAAGTAGTATACATTTCAATTTTACACCAAAGCACTTACTGCAAACCTAATGGAAACACTTTAGGTTAACTTTCCACATGATTATGAGTAGTTTGAAAGTTGTTTCATGGCTGTACACATCAACACAAAGAAGTTGTTATCTCAGTGCAGGCAATGCTTAAACAATACAACCAGTATACATTTCAATTTTACACCAAAGCACTTACTGCAAACCTAATGGAAACACTTTAGGTTAACTTTCCACATGATTATGAGTAGTTTGAAAGTTGTTTCATGGCTGTACACATCAACACAAAAAAGTTGTTATCTCAGTACAGGCAATGCTTAAACAATACAACTAGTATACATTTCAATTTTACACCAAAGCACTTACTGCAAACCTAATGGAAACACTTTAGGTTAACTTCCCACATGATTCTGAGATGTCTGAAAGTTGTTTCATACCTGTGCACATAAAGACAAAAAAGTTGATTTCACAGTGAATACAATGCTTGGACATAAAAGTAGTATACATTTCAATTGTACCGAAAAGTCCTGACTGCATACCTAATGAAAACACATTTGGTTAACTTCCCACATGAGTATGAGTAGGTTTAAAGTTGTTTCATGTCTCAGTTCATCAAGACAAAAAAGTTACTTTCTCAGTACTACTATGCTCTGACATTAAGGTAGTATACATCTCAATTTTACACCAAAGTGCTTACTGCAAACTAATTGAAACACCTCAGGTTAACTTCCCACATGATTATGAGTAGTTTGAAAGTTGTTTCATGGCTGTACACACCAACACAAAAAAGTTGTTATCTCAGTGCATGCAATGCTTAGACATTACAAATAGTATACATTTCAATTTTACACCAAAGCACATACTGCAAACCTAATGGAAACAACTCAGACTAACTTCCCACATGATTCTGAGATGTCTGAAAGTTGTTTCATACCTGTGCACATCAAGACAAAAAAGTTGTTTTCTCAGTGCATGCAATGCTTTTACAATACAAATAGTATACATTTCAATTTTACACCAAAGCACTTACTGCAAACCTAATGGAAACACCTTCGGTTAACTTTCCACATGATTATGAGTAGTTTGAAAGTTGTTTCATGGCTGTACACATCAACAGAAAAAAGTTGTTATCTCAGTGCATGCAATGCTTAGACAATACAAATAGTATACATTTCAATTTTACTCCAAAGCACTTACTGCAAACCTATTGGAAACACTTTAGGTTAACTTCCCACATGATTCTGAGATGTCTGAAATTTGTTTCATACCTGTGCACATAAAGACAAAGAAGTTGATTTCACGGTGAATAGAATGCTTTGACATAAAAGTAGTATACATTTCAATTGTACTCAAAAGTCCTGACTGCAAACCTAATGCAAACACATTTGGTTAACTTCCCAGATGAGTATGACTAGGTTTAAAGTTGTTTCATGCCTCAGTTCATCAAGACAAAAAAGTTACTTTCTCAGTGGATACTGTGTTCTGACTTGAAAGTAGTATACATTTCAAATTTGTACCAAACTGCAGAGTGCAAGCCAGATGGATACATTTTAAGTTAACTTCTCTCATGTTTCTGAGTTGTTTGAAAGTTGTCTCATGGCTCTGCACATCAAGACAAAAAAGTCGTTGTCTCAGTGCATAGAATGCTTTGACAATACAAGTAGTATACATTTGAATTTTACACCAAAGCACTTACTGCAAACCTAATGGAAACACCTTAGGTTAACTTCCCACATGATCCTGAGATGTCTGAAAGTTGTTTCATGCCCCTGCACATAAAGACAAAAAAGTTGATTTCTCAGTGAATACAATGCTTTGACATAAAAGTTGTATACATTTCAATTTTACACCAAAGCACCTGCTGCAAACCTAATGGAAACACCTTAGGTTAACTTCCCACATGATTCTGCGATGTCTGAAAGTTGTTCCATGCCTCTGCACATAAAGACAAAAAAGTTGAATTCTCAGTGCAACAATGTTCTGACATTTGCAATTTTCCACCAAAGTGCAGAGTGCAAACCAGATGGATACATTTTAAGTTATCATCCCACATGTTTCTGTATTGTTTGAAAGTTGTCTCATGACTCTGCACATCAAGACAAAAAAGTTGTTTTCTCAGTGCATGCAACGCTTTGACAATGCAAGTAGTATACATTTCAATTTTACACTAAAGCACTTACTGCAAACCTAATTGAAACACCTCAGGTTAACTTCCCACATGATTATGAGTAGTTTGAAAGTTGATTCATGGCTGTACACATCAACACAAAAAAGTTGTTATCTCAGTGCATGCAATGCTTAGACAATACAAATAGTATACATTTGAATTTTACACCAAAGTACTTACTGCAAACCTAATGGAAACAACTTAGATTAACTTCCCACATGATTCTGAGATGTCTGAAAGTTGTTTCATACCTGTGCACATCAAGACAAAAAAGTTGTTTTCTCAGTGCATGCAATGCTTTTACAATACAAATAGTATACATTTCAATTTTACACCACAGCACTTACTGCAAACCTAATAGAAACACCTTAGGTTAACTTTCCACACGATTATGAGTAGTTTGAAAGTTGTTTCATGGCTGTACACATCAACACAAAAAAGTTGTTATCTCAGGGCATGCAATGCTTAGACAGTACAAATAGTATACATTTCAATTTTACTCCAAAGCACTTACTGCAAACCTAATGGAAACACCTTAGGTTAACTTCCCACATGATTCTGAGATGTCTGAAAGTTGTTTCATACCTGTGCACATAAAGACAAAATAGTTGATTTCACAGTGAATAGAATGCTTTGACATAAAAGTAGTATACATTTCAATTTTACACCAAAGTACTTACTGCAAACCTAATGGAAACACCTTAGGTTAACTTCCCACATGATTATGAGTAGTTTGAAAGTTGCTTCATGGCTGTACACATCAACACAAAAAAGTTGTTATCTCAGTGCATGCAATGCTTTTACAATACAAATAGTATGCATTTCAATTTTACACCAAAGGACTTACTGCAAACCTAATGGAAACACCTTAGGTTAACTTTCCACATGATTATGAGTAGTTTGAAAGTTGTTTCATGGCTGTACACATCAACAGAAAAAAGTTGTTATCTCAGTGCATGCAATGCTTAGACAATACAAATAGTATACATTTCAATTTTACACCAAAGCACTTACTGCAAACCTAATGGAAACACCTTAGGTTAACTTTCCACATGATTATGAGTAGTTTGAAAGTTGTTTCATGGCTGTACACATCAACAGAAAAAACTTGTTATCTCAGTGCATGCAATGCTTAGACAATACAAATAGTATACATTTCAATTTTACTCCAAAGCACTTACTGCAAACCTAATGGAAACACCATAGGTTAACTTCCCACATGATTCTGAGATGTCTGAAGGTTGTTTCATAGCTGTGCACATAAAGACAAAAAAGTTGATTTCACAGTGAATAGAATGCTTTGACATAAAAGTAGTATACATTTCAATTTTACACCAAAGCACTTACTGCAAACCTAATGGAAACACTTTAGGTTAACTTTCCACATGATTATGAGTAGTTTGAAAGTTGTTTCATGGCTGTACACATCAACACAAAAAAGTTGTTATCTCAGTGCAGGCAATGCTAAAACAATACAACTAGTATACATTTCAATTTTACACCAAAGCACTTACTGCAAACCTAATGGAAACACTTTAGGTTAACTTCCCACATGATTCTGAGATGTCTGAAAGTTGTTTCATACCTGTGCACATAAAGACAAAAAAGTTGATTTCACAGTGAATACAATGCTTGGACATAAAAGTAGTATACATTTCAATTGTACCGAAAAGTCCTGACTGCATACCTAATGAAAACACATTTGGTTAACTTCCCACATGAGTATGAGTAGGTTTAAAGTTGTTTCATGTCTCAGTTCATCAAGACAAAAAAGTTACTTTCTCAGTACTACTATGCTCTGACATTAAGGTAGTATACATCTCAATTTTACACCAAAGTGCTTACTGCAAACTAATTGAAACACCTCAGGTTAACTTCCCACATGATTATGAGTGGTTTGAAAGTTGTTTCATGGCTGTACACACCAACACAAAAAAGTTGTTATCTCAGTGCATGCAATGCTTAGACAATACAAATAGTATACATTTCAATTTTACACCAAAACACATACTGCAAACCTAATGGAAACAACTTAGACTAACTTCCCACATGATTCTGAGATGTCTGAAATTGTTTCATACCTGTGCACATCAAGACAAAAAAGTTGTTTTCTCAGTGCATGCAATGCTTTTACAATACAAATAGTATACATTTCAATTTTACACCAAAGCACTTACTGCAAACCTAATGGAAACACCTTCGGTTAACTTTCCACATGATTATGAGTAGTTTGAAAGTTGTTTCATGGCTGTACACATCAACAGGAAAAAGTTGTTATCTCAGTGCATGCAATGCTTAGACAATACAAATAGTATACATTTCAATTTTACTCCAAAGCACTTACTGCAAACCTATTGGAAACACTTTAGGTTAACTTCCCACATGATTCTGAGATGTCTGAAATTTGTTTCATACCTGTGCACATAAAGACAAAGCAGTTGATTTCACGGTGAATAGAATGCTTTGACATAAAAGTAGTATACATTTCAATTGTACTCAAAAGTCCTGACTGCAAACCTAATGCAAACACATTTGGTTAACTTCCCAGATGAGTATGACTAGGTTTAAAGTTGTTTCATGCCTCAGTTCATCAAGACAAAAAAGTTACTCTCTCAGTGGATACTGTGTTCTGACTTGAAAGTAGTATACATTTCAAATTTGTACCAAACTGCAGAGTGCAAGCCAGATGGATACATTTTAAGTTAACTTCTCTCATGTTTCTGAGTTGTTTGAAAGTTGTCTCATGGCTCTGCACATCAAGACAAAAAAGTCGTTGTCTCAGTGCATAGAATGCTTTGACAATACAAGTAGTATACATTTGAATTTTACACCAAAGCACTTACTGCAAACCTAATGGAAACACCTTAGGTTAACTTCCCACATGATCCTGAGATGTCTGAAAGTTGTTCCATGCCTCTGCACATAAAGTCAAAAAAGTTGAATTCTCAGTGCAACAATGTTCTGATATTTGCAATTTTCCACCAAAGTGCAGAGTGCAAACCAGATGGATACATTTTAAGTTATCATCCCACATGTTTCTGTATTGTTTGAAAGTTGTCTCATGACTCTGCACATCAAGACAAAAAAGTTGTTTTCTCAGTGCATGCAACGCTTTGACAATGCAAGTAGTATACATTTCAATTTTACACTAAAGCACTTACTGCAAACCTAATTGAAACACCTCAGGTTAACTTCCCACATGATTATGAGTAGTTTGAAAGTTGTTTCATGGCTGTACACATCAACACAAAAAAGTTGTTATCTCAGTGCATGCAATGCTTAGACAATACAAATAGTATACATTTGAATTTTACACCAAAGTACTTACTGCAAACCTAATGGAAACAACTTAGATTAACTTCCCACATGATTCTGAGATGTCTGAAAGTTGTTTCATACCTGTGCACATCAAGACAAAAAAGTTGTTTTCTCAGTGCATGCAATGCTTTTACAATACAAATAGTATACATTTCAATTTTACACCACAGCACTTACTGCAAACATAATAGAAACACCTTAGGTTAACTTCCCACACGATTATGAGTAGTTTGAAAGTTGTTTCATGGCTGTACACATCAACACAAAAAAGTTGTTATCTCAGGGCATGCAATGCTTAGACAGTACAAATAGTATACATTTCAATTTTACTCCAAAGCACTTACTGCAAACCTAATGGAAACACCTTAGGTTAACTTCCCACATGATTCTGAGATGTCTGAAAGTTGTTTCATACCTGTGCACATAAAGACAAAATAGTTGATTTCACAGTGAATAGAATGCTTTGACATAAAAGTAGTATACATTTCAATTTTACACCAAAGTACTTACTGCAAACCTAATGGAAACACCTTAGGTTAACTTCCCACATGATTATGAGTAGTTTGAAAGTTGCTTCATGGCTGTACACATCAACACAAAAAAGTTGTTATCTCAGTGCATGCAATGCTTTTACAATACAAATAGTATGCATTTCAATTTTACACCGAAGGACTTACTGCAAACCTAATGGAAACACCTTAGGTTAACTTTCCACATGATTATGAGTAGTTTGAAAGTTGTTTCATGGCTGTACACATCAACAGAAAAAAGTTGTTATCTCAGTGCATGCAATGCTTAGACAATACAAATAGTATACATTTCAATTTTACTCCAAAGCACTTACTGCAAACCTATTGGAAACACTTTAGGTTAACTTCCCACATGATTCTGAGCTGTCTGAAAGTTGTTTCATACCTGTGCACATAAAGACAAAAAAGTTGATTTCACAGTGAATAGAATGCTTTGACATAAAAGTAGTATACATTTCAAATGTACTCAAAAGTCCTGACTGCAAACCTAATGCAAACACATTTGGTTAACATCCCAGATGAGTATGACTAGGTTTAAAGTTGTTTCATGCCTCAGTTCATCAAGACAAAAAAGTTACTTTCTCAGTACTACTATGCTCTGACATTAAGGTAGTATACATCTCAATTTTACACCAAAGTACTTACTGCAAACTAATGGAAACACCTTAGGTTAACTTCCCACATGATTATGAGTAGTTTGAAAGTTGTTTCATGGCTGTACACATCAACACAAAAAAGTTGTTATCTCAGGGCATGCAATGCTTAGACAGGACAAATAGTATACATTTCAATTTTACTCCAAAGCACTTACTGCAAACCTAATGGAAACACCTTAGGTTAACTTCCCACATGATTCTGAGATGTCTGAAAGTTGTTTCATACCTGTGCACATAAAGACAAAATAGTTGATTTCACAGTGAATAGAATGCTTTGACATAAAAGTAGTATACATTTCAATTTTACACCAAAGTACTTACTGCAAACCTAATGGAAACACCTTAGGTTAACTTCCCACATGATTATGAGTAGTTTGAAAGTTGCTTCATGGCTGTACACATCAACACAAAAAAGTTGTTATCTCAGTGCATGCAATGCTTTTACAATACAAATAGTATGCATTTCAATTTTACACCAAAGGACTTACTGCAAACCTAATGGAAACACCTTAGGTTAACTTTCCACATGATTATGAGTAGTTTGAAAGTTGTTTCATGGCTGTACACATCAACAGAAAAAAGTTATTATCTCAGTGCATGCAATGCTTAGACAATACAAATAGTATACATTTCAATTTTACTCCAAAGCACTTACTGCAAACCTATTGGAAACACTTTAGGTTAACTTCCTACATGATTCTGAGATGTCTGAAAGTTGTTTCATACCTGTGCACATAAAGACAAAAAAGTTGATTTCACAGTGAATAGAATGCTTTGACATAAAAGTAGTATACATTTCAAATGTACTCAAAAGTCCTGACTGCAAACCTAATGCAAACACATTTGGTTAACTTCCCAGATGAATATGACTAGGTTTAAAGTTGTTTCATGCCTCAGTTCATCAAGACAAAAAAGTTACTTTCTCAGTACTACTATGCTCTGACATTAAGGTAGTATACATCTCAATTTTACGCCAAAGTACTTACTGCAAACTAATGGAAACACCTTAGGTTAACTTTCCACATGATTCTGAGATGTCTGAAAGTTGTTTCATACCTGTGCACATAAAGACAAAAAAGTTGATTTCTCAGTGCATGCAATGCTTAGACAATACAAATAGTATACATTTCAATTTTACACCAAAGCACTTACTGCAAACCCAATGGAAACAACTTAGACTAACTTCCCACATGATTCTGAGATGTCCGAAAGTTGTTTCATACCTGTGCACATAAAGACAAAAAAGTTGATTTCACAGTGATTGGAATGCTTTGACATAAAAGTAGTATACATTTCAATTTTACACCAAAGTACTTACTGCAAACCTAATGGAAACACCTGAGGTGAACTTCCCACATGATTATGAGTAGTTTGAAAGTTGTTTCATGGCTGTACACATCAACACAAAAAAGTTGTTATCTCAGTGCAGGCAATGCTTAAATAATACAACTAGTATACATTTCAATTTTACACCAAAGCACTTACTGCAAACCTAATGGAAACACTTTAGGTTACCTTCCCACATGATTCTGAGATGTCTGAAAGTTGTTTCATACCTGTGCACATAAAGACAAAAAAGTTGATTTCACAGTGAATACAATGCTTGGACATAAAAGTAGTATACATTTCAATTGTACCTAAAAGTCCTGACTGCATACCTAATGAAAACACATTTGGTTAACTTCCCACATGAGTATGAGTAGGTTTAAAGTTGTTTCATGTCTCAGTTCATCAAGACAAAAAAGTTACTTTCTCAGTACTACTATGCTCTGACATTAAGGTAGTATACATCTCAATTTTACACCAAAGTGCTTACTGCAAACTAATTGAAACACCTCAGGTTAACTTCCCACATGATTATGAGTAGTTTGAAAGTTGTTTCATGGCTGTACACACCAACACAAAAAAGTTGTTATCTCAGTGCATGCAATGCTTAGACAATACAAATAGTATACATTTCAATTTTACACCAAAGCACATACTGCAAACCAAATGGAAACAACTTAGACTAACTTCCCACATGATTCTGAGATGTCTGAAAGTTGTTTCATACCTGTGCACATCAAGACAAAAAAGTTGTTTTCTCAGTGCATGCAATGCTTTTACAACACAAATAGTATACATTTCAATTTTACACCAAAGCACTTACTGCAAACCTAATGGAAACACCTTCGGTAACTTTCCACATGATTATGAGTAGTTTGAAAGTTGTTTCATGGCTGTACACATCAACAGAAAAAAGTTGTTATCTCAGTGCATGCAATGCTTAGACAATACAAATAGTATACATTTCAATTTTACTCCAAAGCACTTACTGCAAACCTATTGGAAACACTTTAGGTTAACTTCCCACATGATTCTGAGATGTCTGAAATTTGTTTCATACCTGTGCACATAAAGACAAAAAAGTTGATTTCATGGTGAATAGAATGCTTTGACATAAAAGTAGTATACATTTTAATTGTACTCAAAAGTCCTGACTGCAAACCTAATGCAAACACATTTGGTTAACTTCCCAGATGAGTATGACTAGGTTTAAAGTTGTTTCATGCCTCAGTTCATCAAGACAAAAAAGTTACTTTCTCACTACTACTATGCTCTGACATTAAGGTAGTATTCATCTCAATTTTACACCAAAGTTCTTACTGCAAACTAATGGAAACACCTTAGGTTAACTTTCCACATGATTACGAGTAGTTTGAAAGTTGTTTCATGGCTGTACACATCAACACAAAAAAGTTGTTATCTCAGTGCATGCAATGCTTTTACAATACATATAGTATACATTACAATTTTACACCAAAGCACTTACTGCAAACCTAATGGAAACACATTAGGTTAACTTTCCACATGATTCTGAGATGTCTGAAAGTTGTTTCATACCTGTGCACATAAAGACAAAAAAGTTGATTTCTCAGTGCATGCAATGCTTAGACAATACAAATAGTATACATTTCAATTTTACACCAAAGCACTTACTGCAAACCCAATGGAAACAACGTAGACTAACTTCCCACATGATTCTGAGATGTCTGAAAGTTCTTTCATACCTGTGCACATCAAGACAAAAAAGTTGTTTTCTCAGTGCATGCAATGCTTTTACAATACAAATAGTATACATTTCAATTTTACACCAAAGCACTTACTGCAAACCTAATGGAAACACCTTAGGTTAACTTTCCACATGATTATGAGTAGTTTGAAAGTTGTTTCATGGCTGTACACATCAACAGAAAAAACTTGTTATCTCAGTGCATGCAATGCTTAGACAATACAAATAGTATACATTTCAATTTTACTCCAAAGCACTTACTGCAAACCTAATGGAAACACCTTAAGTTAACTTCCCACATGATTCTGAGATGTCTGAAATTTGTTTCATACCTGTGCACATAAAGACAAAAAAGTTGATTTCACAGTGAATAGAATGCTTTGACATAAAAGTAGTATACATTTCAATTTTACACCAAAGCACTTACTGCAAACCTAATGGAAACACTTTAGGTTAACTTTCCACATGATTATGAGTAGTTTGAAAGTTGTTTCATGGCTGTACACATCAACACAAAAAAGTTGTTATCTCGGTGCATGCAGTGCTTAAACAATACAAATAGTATACATTTCAATTTCACTCCAAAGCACTTACTGCAAACCTAATGGAAACACTTTAAGTTAACTTCCCACATGATTCTGAGATGTCTGAAAGTTGTTTCATACCTGTGCACATAAAGACAAAAAAGTTGATTTCACAGTGAGTAGAATGATTTGACATAAAAGTAGTATACATTTCAATTGTACTCAAAAGTCCTGACTGCAAACCTAATGCAAACAGATTTGGTTAACTTCCCAGATGAGTATGACTAGGTTTAAAGTTGTTTCATGCCTCAGTTCATCAAGACAAAAAAGTTAATTTCTCAGTACTACTATGCTCTGACTTTAAGGTAGTATACATCTCAATTTTACACCAAAGTACTTACTGCAAACTAATGGAAACACCTTAGGTTAACTTCCCACATGATTATGAGTAGTTTGAAAGTTGATTCATGGCTGTACACATCAACACAAAAAAGTTGTTTTCTCAGTGCATGTAATGCTTAGACAATACAAATAGTATACATTTCAATTTTACAACAAAGTACTTACTGCAAACCTAATGGAAACAACTTAGATTAACTTCCCATATGATTCTGAGATGTCTGAAAATTGTTTCATACCTGTGCACATCAAGACAAAAAAGTTGTTTTCTCAGTGCATGCAATGCTTTTACAATACAAATAGTATACATTTCAATTTTACACCAAAGCACTTACTGCAAACCTAATGGAAACACCTTAGGTTAACTTTCCACATGATTATGAGTAGTTTGAAAGTTGTTTCATGGCTGTACACATCAACAGAAAAAACTTGTTATCTCAGTGCATGCAATGCTTAGACAATACAAATAGTATACATTTCAATTTTACTCCAAAGCACTTACTGCAAACCTAATGGAAACACCTTAAGTTAACTTCCCACATGATTCTGAGATGTCTGAAAGTTGTTTCATACCTGTGCACATAAAGACAAAAAAGATGATTTCACAGTGAATAGAATGCTTTGACATAAAAGTAGTATACATTTCAATTTTACACCAAAGCACTTACTGCAAACCTAATGGAAACACTTTAGGTTAACTTTCCACATGATTATGAGTAGTTTGAAAGTTGTTTCATGGCTGTACACATCAACACAAAAAAGTTGTTATCTCGGTGCATGCAGTGCTTAAACAATACAAATAGTATACATTTCAATTTCACTCCAAAGCACTTACTGCAAACCTAATGGAAACACTTTAAGTTAACTTCCCACATGATTCTGAGATGTCTGAAAGTTGTTTCATACCTGTGCACATAAAGACAAAAAAGTTGATTTCACAGTGAGTAGAATGATTTGACATAAAAGTAGTATACATTTCAATTGTACTCAAAAGTCCTGACTGCAAACCTAATGCAAACACATTTGGTTAACTTCCCAGATGAGTATGACTAGGTTTAAAGTTGTTTCATGCCTCAGTTCATCAAGACAAAAAAGTTAATTTCTCAGTACTACTATGCTCTGACTTTAAGGTAGTATACATCTCAATTTTACACCAAAGTACTTACTGCAAACTAATGGAAACACCTTAGGTTAACTTCCCACATGATTATGAGTAGTTTGAAAGTTGATTCATGGCTGTACACATCAACACAAAAAAGTTGTTTTCTCAGTGCATGTAATGCTTAGACAATACAAATAGTATACATTTCAATTTTACACCAAAGTACTTACTGCAAACCTAATGGAAACAACTTAGATTAACTTCCCATATGATTCTGAGATGTCTGAAAATTGTTTCATACCTGTGCACATCAAGACAAAAAAGTTGTTTTCTCAGTGCATGCAATGCTTTTACAATACAAATAGTATACATTTCAATATTACACCAAAGCACTTACTGCGAACCTAATGGAAACACCTTAGGTCAACTTTCCACATGATTATGAGTAGTTTGAAAGTTGTTTCATGGCTGTACACATCAACAGAAAAAAGTTGTTATCTCAGTGCATGCAATGCTTAGACAATACAAATAGTATACATTTCAATTTTACACCAAAGCACTTACTGCAAACCTAATGGAAACAACTTAGGTTAACTTCCCACATGATTCTGAGATGTCTGAAAGTAGTTTCATACCTGTGCACATCAAGACAAAAAAGTTGTTTTCTCAGTGCATGCAATGCTTTTACAATACAAATAGTATACATTTCAATTTTACACCAAAGTACTTACTGCAAACCTAATGGAAACACCTTAGGTGAACTTCCCACATGATTATGAGTAGTTTGAAAGCTGTTTCATGGCTGTACACATCAACAGAAAAAAGTTGTTAGCTCAGTGCCTGCAATGCTTAGACAATACAAATAGTATACATTTCAATTTTACTCCAAAGCACTTACTGCAAACCTAATGGAAACACCTTAATTTAACTTCCCACATGATTCTGAGATGTCTGAAAGTTGTTTCATACCTGTGCACATAAAGACAAAAAAGTTGATTTCACAGTGAATAGAATGCTTTGACATAAAAGTAGTATACATTTCAATTTTACACCAAAGCACTTACTGCAAACCTAATGGAAACACTTTAGGTTAACTTTCCACATGATTATGAGTAGTTTGAAAGTTGATTCATGGCTGTACACCTCAACACAAAAAAGTTGTTTTCTCAGTGCATGTAATGCTTAGACAATACAAATAGTATACATTTCAATTTTACACCAAAGTACTTACTGCAAACCTAATGGAAACAACTTAGATTAACTTCCCATATGATTCTGAGATGTCTGAAAATTGTTTCATACCTGTGCACATCAAGACAAAAAAGTTGTTTTCTCAGTGCATGCAATGCTTTTACAATACAAATAGTATACATTTCAATATTACACCAAAGCACTTACTGCGAACCTAATGGAAACACCTTAGGTCAACTTTCCACATGATTATGAGTAGTTTGAAAGTTGTTTCATGGCTGTACACATCAACACAAAAAAGTTGTTATCTCAGTGCATGCAATGCTTAGATAATACAAATAGTATACATTTCAATTTTACACCAAAGCACTTACTGCAAACCTAATGGAAACAACTTAGGTTAACTTCCCACATGATTCTGAGATGTCTGAAAGTTGTTTCATAGCTGTGCACATAAAGACAAAAAAGTTCATTTCCCAGTGAATAGAATGCTTTAAAATAAAAGTAGTATACATTTCAATTTTACACCAAAGCACTTACTGCAAACCTAATGGAAACACTTTAGGTTAACTTTCCACATGATTATGAGTAGTTTGAAAGTTGTGTCATGGCTGTACACATCAACACAAAAAAGTTGTTATCTCTGTGCATGCAGTGCTTAAACAATACAAATAGTATACATTTCAATTTTACTCCAAAGCACTTACTGCAAACCTAATGAAAACACTTTAATTTAACTTCCCACATGATTCTGAGATGTCTGAAAGTTGTTTCATACCTGTGCACATAAAGACAAAAAAGTTGATTTCACAGTGAATACAATGCTTGGACATAAAAGTAGTATACATTTCAATTCTACCTAAAAGTCCTGACTGCATACCTAATGAAAACACATTTGGTTAACTTCCCACATGAGTATGAGTAGGTTTAAAGTTGTTTCATGTCTCAGTTCATCAAGACAAAAAAGTTACTTTCTCAGTACTACTATGCTCTGACATTAAGGTAGTATACATCTCAATTTTACACCAAAGTGCTTACTGCAAACTAATTGAAACACCTCAGGTTAACTTCCCACATGATTATGAGTAGTTTGAAAGTTGTTTCATGGCTGTACACACCAACACAAAAAAGTTGTTATCTCAGTGCATGCAATGCTTAGACAATACAAATAGTATACATTTCAATTTTACACCAAAGCACATACTGCAAACCAAATGGAAACAACTTAGACTAACTTCCCACATGATTCTGAGATGTCTGAAAGTTGTTTCATACCTGTGCACATCAAGACAAAAAAGTTGTTTTCTCAGTGCATGCAATGCTTTTACAATACAAATAGTATACATTTCAATTTTACACCAAAGCACTTACTGCAAACCTAATGGAAACACCTTAGGTTAACTTTCCACATGATTATGAGTAGTTTGAAAGTTGTTTCATGGCTGTACACATCAACAGAAAAAACTTGTTATCTCAGTGCATGCAATGCTTAGACAATACAAATAGTATACATTTCAATTTTACTCCAAAGCACTTACTGCAAACCTAATGGAAACACCTTAAGTTAACTTCCCACATGATTCTGAGATGTCTGAAAGTTGTTTCATACCTGTGCACATAAAGACAAAAAAGTTGATTTCACAGTGAATAGAATGCTTTGACATAAAAGTAGTATACATTTCAATTTTACACCAAAGCACTTACTGCAAACCTAATGGAAACACTTTAGGTTAACTTTCCACATGATTATGAGTAGTTTGAAAGTTGTTTCATGGCTGTACACATCAACACAAAAAAGTTGTTATCTCGGTGCATGCAGTGCTTAAACAATACAAATAGTATACATTTCAATTTCACTCCAAAGCACTTACTGCAAACCTAATGGAAACACTTTAAGTTAACTTCCCACATGATTCTGAGATGTCTGAAAGTTGTTTCATACCTGTGCACATAAAGACAAAAAAGTTGATTTCACAGTGAGTAGAATGATTTGACATAAAAGTAGTATACATTTCAATTGTACTCAAAAGTCCTGACTGCAAACCTAATGCAAACAGATTTGGTTAACTTCCCAGATGAGTATGACTAGGTTTAAAGTTGTTTCATGCCTCAGTTCATCAAGACAAAAAAGTTAATTTCTCAGTACTACTATGCTCTGACTTTAAGGTAGTATACATCTCAATTTTACACCAAAGTACTTACTGCAAACTAATGGAAACACCTTAGGTTAACTTCCCACATGATTATGAGTAGTTTGAAAGTTGATTCATGGCTGCACACATCAAAACAAAAAAGTTGTTTTCTCAGTGCATGTAATGCTTAGACAATACAAATAGTATACATTTCAATTTTACAACAAAGTACTTACTGCAAACCTAATGGAAACAACTTAGATTAACTTCCCATATGATTCTGAGATGTCTGAAAATTGTTTCATACCTGTGCACATCAAGACAAAAAAGTTGTTTTCTCAGTGCATGCAATGCTTTTACAATACAAATAGTATACATTTCAATTTTACACCAAAGCACTTACTGCAAACCTAATGGAAACACCTTAGGTTAACTTTCCACATGATTATGAGTAGTTTGAAAGTTGTTTCATGGCTGTACACATCAACAGAAAAAACTTGTTATCTCAGTGCATGCAATGCTTAGACAATACAAATAGTATACATTTCAATTTTACTCCAAAGCACTTACTGCAAACCTAATGGAAACACCTTAAGTTAACTTCCCACATGATTCTGAGATGTCTGAAAGTTGTTTCATACCTGTGCACATAAAGACAAAAAAGATGATTTCACAGTGAATAGAATGCTTTGACATAAAAGTAGTATACATATCAATTTTACACCAAAGCACTTACTGCAAACCTAATGGAAACACTTTAGGTTAACTTTCCACATGATTATGTGTAGTTTGAAAGTTGTTTCATGGCTGTACACATCAACACAAAAAAGTTGTTATCTCGGTGCATGCAGTGCTTAAACAATACAAATAGTATACATTTCAATTTCACTCCAAAGCACTTACTGCAAACCTAATGGAAACACTTTAAGTTAACTTCCCACATGATTCTGAGATGTCTGAAAGTTGTTTCATACCTGTGCACATAAAGACAAAAAAGTTGATTTCACAGTGAGTAGAATGATTTGACATAAAAGTAGTATACATTTCAATTGTACTCAAAAGTCCTGACTGCAAACCTAATGCAAACACATTTGGTTAACTTCCCAGATGAGTATGACTAGGTTTAAAGTTGTTTCATGCCTCAGTTCATCAAGACAAAAAAGTTAATTTCTCAGTACTACTATGCTCTGACTTTAAGGTAGTATACATCTCAATTTTACACCAAAGTACTTACTGCAAACTAATGGAAACTCCTTAGGTTAACTTCCCACATGATTATGAGTAGTTTGAAAGTTGATTCATGGCTGTACACATCAACACAAAAAAGTTGTTTTCTCAGTGCATGTAATGCTTAGACAATACAAATAGTATACATTTCAATTTTACACCAAAGTACTTACTGCAAACCTAATGGAAACAACTTAGATTAACTTCCCATATGATTCTGAGATGTCTGAAAATTGTTTCATACCTGTGCACATCAAGACAAAAAAGTTGTTTTCTCAGTGCATGCAATGCTTTTACAATACAAATAGTATACATTTCAATATTACACCAAAGCACTTACTGCGAACCTAATGGAAACACCTTAGGTCAACTTTCCACATGATTATGAGTAGTTTGAAAGTTGTTTCATGGCTGTACACATCAACAGAAAAAAGTTGTTATCTCAGTGCATGCAATGCTTAGACAATACAAATAGTATACATTTCAATTTTACACCAAAGCACTTACTGCAAACCTAATGGAAACAACTTAGGTTAACTTCCCACATGATTCTGAGATGTCTGAAAGTAGTTTCATACCTGTGCACATCAAGACAAAAAAGTTGTTTTCTCAGTGCATGCAATGCTTTTACAATACAAATAGTATACATTTCAATTTTACACCAAAGTACTTACTGCAAACCTAATGGAAACACCTTAGGTGAACTTCCCATATGATTATGAGTAGTTTGAAAGCTGTTTCATGGCTGTACACATCAACAGAAAAAAGTTGTTAGCTCAGTGCCTGCAATGCTTAGACAATACAAATAGTATACATTTCAATTTTACTCCAAAGCACTTACTGCAAACCTAATAGAAACACCTTAATTTAACTTCCCACATGATTCTGAGATGTCTGAAAGTTGTTTCATACCTGTGCACATAAAGACAAAAAAGTTGATTTCACAGTGAATAGAATGCTTTGACATAAAAGTAGTATACATTTCAATTTTACACCAAAGCACTTACTGCAAACCTAATGGAAACACTTTAGGTTAACTTTCCACATGATTATGAGTAGTTTGAAAGTTGATTCATGGCTGTACACCTCAACACAAAGAAGTTGTTTTCTCAGTGCATGTAATGCTTAGACAATACAAATAGTATACATTTCAATTTTACACCAAAGTACTTACTGCAAACCTAATGGAAACAACTTAGATTAACTTCCCATATGATTCTGAGATGTCTGAAAATTGTTTCATACCTGTGCACATCAAGACAAAAAAGTTGTTTTCTCAGTGCATGCAATGCTTTTACAATACAAATAGTATACATTTCAATATTACACCAAAGCACTTACTGCGAACCTAATGGAAACAACTTAGGTTAACTTCCCACATGATTCTGAGATGTCTGAAAGTTGTTTCATAGCTGTGCACATAAAGACAAAAAAGTTCATTTCCCAGTGAATAGAATGCTTTAAAATAAAAGTAGTATACATTTCAATTTTACACCAAAGCACTTACTGCAAACCTAATGGAAACACTTTAGGTTAACTTTCCACATGATTATGAGTAGTTTGAAAGTTGTGTCATGGCTGTACACATCAACACAAAAAAGTTGTTATCTCAGTGCATGCAGTGCTTAAACAATACAAATAGTATACATTTCAATTTTACTCCAAAGCACTTACTGCAAACCTAATGGAAACACTTTAATTTAACTTCCCACATGATTCTGAGATGTCTGAAAGTTGTTTCATACCTGTGCACATAAAGACAAAAAAGTTGATTTCACAGTGAATAGAATGCTTTGACATAAAAGTAGTATACATTTCAATTGTACTCAAAAGTCCTGACTGCAAACCTAATGCAAACAGATTTGGTTAACTTCCCAGATGAGTATGACTAGGTTTAAAGTTGTTTCATGCCTCAGTTCATCAAGACAAAAAAGTTAATTTCTCAGTACTACTATGCTCTGACTTTAAGGTAGTATACATCTCAATTTTACACCAAAGTACTTACTGCAAACTAATGGAAACACCTTAGGTTAACTTCCCACATGATTATGAGTAGTTCGAAAGTTGTTTCATGGCTGTACACATCAACACAAAAAAGTTGTTATCTCAGTGCATGCAATGCTTAGACAATACAAATAGTATACATTTCAATTTTACTCCAAAGCACTTACTGCAAACCTAATGGAAACACCATAGGTTAACTTCCCACATGATTCTGAGATGTCTGAAAGTTGTTTCATAGCTGTGCACATAAAGACAAAAAAGTTGATTTCACAGTGAATAGAATGCTTTGACATAAAAGTAGTATACATTTCAATTTTACACCAAAGCACTTACTGCAAACCTAATGGAAACACTTTAGGTTAACTTTCCACATGATTATGAGTAGTTTGAAAGTTGTTTCATGGCTGTACACATCAACAGAAAAAAGTTGTTATCTCAGTGCATGCAATGGTTAGACAATACAAATAGTATACATTTCAATTTTACACCAAAGCACTTACTGCAAACCTAATGGAAACAACTTAGGTTAACTTCCCACATGATTCTGAGATGTCTGAAAGTTGTTTCATACCTGTGCACATCAAGACAAAAAAGTTGTTTTCTCAGTGCATGCAATGCTTTTACAATACAAATAGTATACATTTCAATTTTACACCAAAGCACTTACTGCAAACCTAATGGAAACACCTTAGGTGAACTTCCCACATGATTATGAGTAGTTTGAAAGCTGTTTCATGGCTGTACACATCAACAGAAAAAAGTTGTTAGCTCAGTGCCTGCAATGCTTAGACAATACAAATAGTATACATTTCAATTTTACTCCAAAGCACTTACTGCAAACCTAATGGAAACACTTTAATTTAACTTCCCACATGATTCTGAGATGTCTGAAAGTTGTTTCATACCTGTGCACATAAAGACAAAAAAGTTGATTTCACAGTGAATAGAATGCTTTGACATAAAAGTAGTATACATTTCAATTTTACACCAAAGCACTTACTGCAAACCTAATGGAAACACTTTAGGTTAACTTTCCACATGATTATGAGTAGTTTGAAAGTTGTTTCATGGCTGTACACATCAACACAAAAAAGTTGTTATCTCGGTGCATGCACTGCTTAAACAATACAAATAGTATACATTTCAATTTCACTCCAAAGGACTTACTGCAAACCTAATGGAAACACTTTAAGTTAACTTCCCACATGATTCTGAGATGTCTGAAAGTTGTTTCATACCTGTGCACATAAAGACAAAAAAGTTGATTTCACAGTGAGTAGAATGATTTGATATAAAAGTAGTATACATTTCAATTGTACTCAAAAGTCCTGACTGCAAACCTAATGCAAACAGATTTGGTTAACTTCCCAGATGAGTATGACTAGGTTTAAAGTTGTTTCATGCCTCAGTTCATCAAGACAAAAAAGTTAATTTCTCAGTACTACTATGCTCTGACTTTAAGGTAGTATACATCTCAATTTTACACCAAAGTACTTACTGCAAACTAATGGAAACACCTTAGGTTAACTTCCCACATGATTATGAGTAGTTTGAAAGTTGATTCATGGCTGTACACATCAACACAAAAAAGTTGTTTTCTCAGTGCATGTAATGCTTAGACAATACAAATAGTATACATTTCAATTTTACACCAAAGTACTTACTGCAAACCTAATGGAAACAACTTAGATTAACTTCCCATATGATTCTGAGATGTCTGAAAATTGTTTCATACCTGTGCACATCAAGACAAAAAAGTTGTTTTCTCAGTGCATGCAATGCTTTTACAATACAAATAGTATACATTTCAATTTTACACCAAAGCACTTACTGCAAACCTAATGGAAACACCTTAGGTCAACTTTCCACATGATTATGAGTAGTTTGAAAGTTGTTTCATGGCTGTACACATCAACAGAAAAAAGTTGTTATCTCAGTGCATGCAATGCTTAGACAATACAAATAGTATACATTTCAATTTTACACCAAAGCACTTACTGCAAACCTAATGGAAACAACTTAGGTTAACTTCCCACATGATTCTGAGATGTCTGAAAGTAGTTTCATACCTGAGCACATCAAGACAAAAAATTTGTTTTCTCAGTGCATGCAATGCTTTTACAATACAAATAGTATACATTTCAATTTTACACCAAAGTACTTACTGCAAACCTAATGGAAACACGTTAGTTTAACTTCCCACATGATTATGAGTTGTTTGAAATTAGTTTCACGCCTCTGCACAGCAAGACAAAAAAGTTGTTTTCTCAGTGCATACAATACTTTGACAATACAAATACTATACATTTCAATTTTAAACCAAAGCACTTACTGCAAACCTAATGGAAACACCTTAGGTTTACTTCCCACATGATTCTGAGATCTCTGAAAGTTGTTTCATGCCTCTGCACATAAAGACAAAAAAGTTGATTTCTCAGTGAATACACTGCTTTGACATAAAAGTAGTATACATTTCAATTGTACTCAAAAGTCCTGACTGCAAACCTAATGGAAACACCTTTGGTTAACTTCCCACATGATTATGAGTTGTTTGAAATTAGTTTCACGCCTCTGCACAGCAAGACAAAAAAGTTATTTTCTCAGTGCATACAATGCTTTGACATTACAAATAGTATACATTTCAATTTTACACCAAAGTACTTACTGCAAACCTAATGGAAAGACCTTGGGTTAACTTCTCACATGATTATGAGTACTTTGAAAGTTGTTTCATGCCTCTACACATCAAGACAAAAAAGTTGTTTTCTCAGTGCATACAATACTTTGACAATACAAATACTATACATTTCAATTTTAAACCAAAGCACTTACTGCAAACCTAATGGAAACACCTTAGGTTTACTTCCCACATGATTCTGAGATCTCTGAAAGTTGTTTCATGCCTCTGCACATAAAGACAAAAAAGTTGATTTCTCAGTGAATACACTGCTTTGACATAAAAGTAGTATACATTTCAATTGTACTCAAAAGTCCTGACTGCAAACCTAATGGAAACACCTTTGGTTAACTTCCCACATGATTATGAGTTGTTTGAAATTAGTTTCACGCCTCTGCACAGCAAGACAAAAAAGTTATTTTCTCAGTGCATACAATGCTTTGACATTACAAATAGTATACATTTCAATTTTACACCAAAGTACTTACTGCAAACCTAATGGAAAGACCTTGGGTTAACTTCTCACATGATTATGAGTACTTTGAAAGTTGTTTCATGCCTCTACACATCAAGACAAAAAAGTTGTTTTCTCAGTGCATACAATACTTTGACAATACAAATACTATACATTTCAATTTTAAACCAAAGCACTTACTGCAAACCTAATGGAAACACCTTAGGTTTACTTCCGACATGATTCTGAGATCTCTGAAAGTTGTTTCATGCCTCTGCACATAAAGACAAAAAAGTTGATTTCTCAGTGAATGCACTGCTTTGACATAAAAGTAGTATACATTTCAATTGTACTCAAAAGTCCTGACTGCAAACCTAATGGAAACACGTTAGTTTAACTTCCCACATGATTATGAGTTGTTTGAAATTAGTTTCACGCCTCTGCACAGCAAGACAAAAAAGTTATTTTCTCAGTGCATACAATGCTTTGAAATTACAAATAGTATACATTTCAATTTTACACCAAAGTACTCACTGCAAAACTAATGGAAAGACCTTAAGTTAACTTCTCACATGATTATGAGTAGTTTGAAAGTTGTTTCATGCCTCTACACATCAAGACAAAAAAGTTGTTTTCTCAGTGCATACAATGCTTTGACAATACAAATAGTATACATTTCAATTTTACACCAAAGCACTTACTGGAAACCTAATGGAAACACCTTAGGTTTACTTCCCACATGATTCTGAGATCTCTCAAAGTTCTTTCATGGCTCTGCACATTATGACAAAAAAGTTGATTTCTCAGAGAATACAATGCTTTGGCATAAAAGTAGTATATTTCAATTGTACTCAAAAGTCCTGACTGCAAACCTAATGAAAACACCTTTAGTTAACTTCCCACATCAGAGTGAGTAGTTTGAAATGTGTTTCGTGCCTCTGTTCATCAAGACAAAAAAGTTACTTTCTCAGTGCATACAATGTTCTGACATTAAAGTAGTATACATTTCAATTTTCCAGTAAAGTGCAGAGTGCAAACCTGATGGAAACATTTTAAGTTAACTTCCTACATGATTCTGAGTAGATTGAAAGTTGTTTCATGCCTCTACACATAAAGACAAAAAAGTTGTTTTCTCAGTGCATGCAATCCTTTGACAATACAAGTAGTATACATTTCAATTTTACACTAAAGCACTTACTGCAAACCTAATAGGAACACGTTAGTTTAACTTCCGACATGATTATGAGTTGTTTGAAATTAGTTTCACGCCTCTGCACAGCAAGACAAAAAAGTTATTTTCTCAGTGCATACAATGCTTTGACATTACAAATAGTATACATTTCAATTTTACACCAAAGTACTTACTGCAAACCTAATGGAAAGACCTTGGGTTAACTTCCCACATGATTATGAGTTGTTTGAAATTAGTTTCACGCCTCTGCACAGCAAGACAAAAAAGTTATTTTCTCAGTGCATACAATGCTTTGACATTCCAAATAGTATACATTTCAATTTTACACCAAAGTACTTATAACAAACCTAATGGAAAGACCTTAGGTTAACGCCCCCATGATCCTAGATGTCTGAAAGTTGTGTCATGGCTCTGCACATCAAGGCAAAAAAGTTGATTTCTCAGTGCATAGAGAGCTTTGACAAAAAAGTAGTATACATTTGAATTTTACACCAAAGTACTTACTGCAAACCTAATGGAAACACGTTAGTTTAACTTCCCACATGATTATGAGTTGTTTGAAATTAGTTTCACGCCTCTGCACAGCAAGACAAAAAAGTTATTTTCTCAGTGCATACAATGCTTTGAAATTACAAATAGTATACATTTCAATTTTACACCAAAGTACTCACTGCAAAACTAATGGAAAGACCTTAAGTTAACTTCTCACATGATTATGAGTAGTTTGAAAGTTGTTTCATGCCTCTACACATCAAGACAAAAAAGTTGTTTTCTCAGTGCATACAATGCTTTGACAATACAAATAGTATACATTTCAATTTTACACCAAAGCACTTACTGCAAACCTAATGGAAACACCTTAGGTTTACTTCCCACATGATTCTGAGATCTCTCAAAGTTCTTTCATGCCTCTGCACATTATGACAAAAAAGTTGATTTCTCAGAGAATACAATGCTTTGGCATAAAAGTAGTATATTTCAATTGTACTCAAAAGTCCTGACTGCAAACCTAATGAAAACACCTTTAGTTAACTTCCCACATCAGAGTGAGTAGTTTGAAATGTGTTTCGTGCCTCTGTTCATCAAGACAAAAAAGTTACTTTCTCAGTGCATACAATGTTCTGACATTAAAGTAGTATACATTTCAATTTTCCAGTAAAGTGCAGAGTGCAAACCTGATGGAAACATTTTAAGTTAACTTCCTACATCATTCTGAGTAGTTTGAAAGTTGTTTCATGCCTCTACACATAAAGACAAAAAAGTTGTTTTCTCAGTGCATACAATCCTTTGACAATACAAGTAGTATACATTTCAATTTTACACCAAAGCACTTACTGCAAACCTAATGGAAACACCTTAGGTTTACTTCCCACATGATTCTGAGATCTCTCAAAGTTCTTTCATGCCTCTGCACATTATGACAAAAAAGTTCATTTCTCAGAGAATACAATGCTTTGGCATAAAAGTAGTATATTTCAATTGTACTCAAAAGTCCTGACTGCAAACCTAATGAAAACACCTTTAGTTAACTTCCCACATCAGAGTGAGTAGTTTGAAATGTGTTTCGTGCCTCTGTTCATCAAGACAAAAAAGTTACTTTCTCAGTGCATACAATGTTCTGACATTAAAGTAGTATACATTTCAATTTTCCAGTAAAGTGCAGAGTGCAAACCTGATGGAAACATTTTAAGTTAACTTCCTACATGATTCTGAGTAGTTTGAAAGTTGTTTCATGCCTCTACACATAAAGACAAAAAAGTTGTTTTCTCAGTGAATACAATCCTTTGACAATACAAGTAGTATACATTTCAATTTTACACTAAAGCACTTACTGCAAACCTAATGGAAACACGTTAGTTTAACTTCCGACATGATTATGAGTTGTTTGAAATTAGTTTCACGCCTCTGCACATAAAGACAAAAAAGTTGATTTCTCAGTGCATACAATCCTTTGACAATACAAGTAGTATACATTTCAATTTTCCACCAAAGTGCAGAGTGCAAACCAGATAGATACATTTTAAGTTAACTTCCCACATGTTTCTGTGTTGTTTGAAAGTTCTCTCATGGCTCCACACATCAAGACAAAAAAGTTGTTTTCTCAGAGCATACAATGCTTTGACAGTATAAGCAGTATACATTTCAACTTTACACCAAAGCACTTACTGCAAACCTAATGGAAACACCTTAGGTTAACGCCCCACATGATCCTGAGATGTCTCAAAGTTGTGTCATGCCTCTGCACATCAAGACCAAAAAGTTGTTTTCTCAGTGAATACAATGCTTTGACATAAAAGTTGTATACATTTCAATTTTACACCAAAGCACTTGCTGCAAACCTAATGGAAACACCTTAGGTTAACTTCCCACATGATTCTGCGATGTCTGAAAGTTGTTTCATGCCTCTGCACATAAAGACAAAAAAGTTGAATTCTCAGTGCAACAATGTTCTGACATTTGCAATTTTCCACCAAAGTGCAGAGTGCAAACCAGATGGATACATTTTAAGTTATCATCCCACATATTTCTGTATTGTTTGAAAGTTGTCTCATGACTCTGCACATCAAGACAAAAAAGTTGTTTTCTCAGTGCATGCAACGCTTTGACAATGCAAGTAGTATACATTTCAATTTTACACTAAAGCACTTACTGCAAACCTAATGGAAACACCTTAGGTTAACTTCCCACATGATTATGAGTAGTTTGAAAGCTGTTTCATGCCTCTGTTCATCAAGACAAAAAAGTTACTTTCTCAGTGCATACTATGTTCTGACATTAAAGTAGTATACATTTCAATTTTCCACCAAAGTGCAGAGTGCAAACGAGATGGATACATTTTAAGTTAAATTGCCACATTTTTTGGAGTTGTTTGAAAGTTCTCTCATGGCTCTGCACATCAAGACAAAACAGTTGTTGTCTCAGTGCATACAATGCTTTGACAATACAATAGCATACATTTCAATTTTACACCAAAGTACTTGCGGTAAACCTAATGGAAACACCTTAGGTTAACTTCCCACATGATCCTGAGATGTCTGAAAATTGTTTCATGCCTCTGTTCTTCAAGACAAAAAAGTTACTTTCTCAGTGCATACAATGTTCTGATATTAAAGTAGCATTCATTTCAATTTTCCACCAAAGTATTTACTGCAAACCTAATGAAAACACCTTAGGATAACTTCCCACATGATTATGAGTAGTCTGAAAGTTGTTTCATCCCTCTACACATCAAGTCAAAAAAGTTGTTATCTCAGTGCAGACAATACTTTGACAATACAAATAGTATACATTTCAAATTTACAGCAAAGTACTTACTGCAAACCTAATGGAAACACCTTAGGTTAACTTCCCACATGACTCTAAGATGTCTGAAAGTTGTTTCATGCCGCTGCACATAAAGACAAAAAAGTTGATTTCTCAGTGAATACAATGCTTGGACATAAAAGTAGTATACATTTCAATTGTACCTAAAAGTCCTGACTGCATACCTAATGAAAAAACTTTTGGTTAACTTCCCAATGATTATGAGTGGTTTGAAAGTTGTTTCATGCCTCTGTTCATCAAGACAAAAAAGTTACTTTCTCAGTGGATACTGTGTTCTGACTTGAAAGTAGTATACATTTCAAATTTGTACCAAACTGCAGAGTGCAAGCCAGATGGATACATTTTAAGTTAACTTCTCTCATGTTTCTGAGTTGTTTGAAAGTTGTCTCATGGCTCTGCACATCAAGACAAAAAAGTCGTTGTCTCAGTGCATAGAATGCTTTGACAATACAAGTAGTATACATTTGAATTTTACACCAAAGCACTTACTGCAAACCTAATGGAAACACCTTAGGTTAACTTCCCACATGATCCTGAGATGTCTGAAAGTTGTTTCATGCCCCTGCACATAAAGACAAAAAAGTTGATTTCTCAGTGAATACAATGCTTTGACATAAAAGTTGTATACATTTCAATTTTACACCAAAGCACCTGCTGCAAACCTAATCGAAACACCTTAGGTTAACTTCCCACATGATTCTGCGATGTCTGAAAGTTGTTCCATGCCTCTGCACATAAAGACAAAAAAGTTGAATTCTCAGTGCAACAATGTTCTGACATTTGCAATTTTCCACCAAAGTGCAGAGTGCAAACCAGATGGATACATTTTAAGTTATCATCCCACATGTTTCTGTATTGTTTGAAAGTTGTCTCATGACTCTGCACATCAAGACAAAAAAGTTGTTTTCTCAGTGCATGCAACGCTTTGACAATGCAAGTAGTATACATTTCAATTTTACACTAAAGCACTTACTGCAAACCTAATTGAAACACCTCAGGTTAACTTCCCACATGATTATGAGTAGTTTGAAAGTTGTTTCATACCTGTGCACATAAAGACAAAAAAGTTGATTTCTCAGTGCATGCAATGCTTAGACAATACAAATAGTATACATTTCAATTTTACACCAAAGCACTTACTGCAAACCCAATGGAAACAACTTAGACTAACTTCCCACATGATTCTGAGATGTCTGAAAGTTGTTTCATACCTGTGCACATCAAGACAAAAAAGTTGTTTTCACAGTGCATGCAATGCTTTTACAATACAAATAGTATACATTTCAATTTTACACCAAAGCACTTACTGCAAACCTAATGGAAACACCTTAGGTTATTTTCCACATGATTATGAGTAGTTTGAAAGTTGTTTCATGGCTGTACACATCAACAGAAAAAACTTGTTATCTCAGTGCATGCAATGCCTTGACAATACAAATAGTATACATTTCAATTTTACTCCAAAGCACTTACTGCAAACCTAATGGAAACACCATAGGTTAACTTCCCACATGATTCTGAGATGTCTGAAGGTTGTTTCATAGCTGTGCACATAAAGACAAAAAAGTTGATTTCACAGTGAATAGAATGCTTTGACATAAAAGTAGTATACATTTCAATTTTACACCAAAGCACTTACTGCAAACCTAATGGAAACACTTTAGGTTAACTTTCCACATGATTATCAGTAGTTTGAAAGTTGTTTCATGGCTGTACACATCAACACAAAAAAGTTGTTATCTCAGTGTAGGCAATGCTTAAACAATACAACCAGTATACATTTCAATTTTACACCAAAGCACTTACTGCAAACCTAATGGAAACACTTTAGGTTAACTTTCCACATGATTATGAGTAGTTTGAAAGTTGTTTCATGGCTGTACACATCAACACAAAAAAGTTCTTATCTCAGTGCAGGCAATGCTTAAACAATACAACTAGTATACATTTCAATTTTACACCAAAGCACTTACTGCAAACCTAATGGAAACACTTTAGGTTAACTTCCCACATGATTCTGAGATGTCTGAAAGTTGTTTCATACCTGTGCACATAAAGACAAAAAAGTTGATTTCACAGTGAATACAATGCTTGGACATAAAAGTAGTATACATTTCAATTGTACCGAAAAGTCCTGACTGCATACCTAATGAAAACACATTTGGTTAACTTCCCACATGAGTATGAGTAGGTTTAAAGTTGTTTCATGTCTCAGTTCATCAAGACAAAAAAGTTACTTTCTCAGTACTACTATGCTCTGACATTAAGGTAGTATACATCTCAATTTTACACCAAAGTGCTTACTGCCAACTAATTGAAACACCTCAGGTTAACTTCCCACATGATTATGAGTAGTTTGAAAGTTGTTTCATGGCTGTACACACCAACACAAAAAAGTTGTTATCTCAGTGCATGCAATGCTTAGACAATACAAATAGTATACATTTCAATTTTACACCAAAGCACATACTGCAAACCTAATGGAAACAACTCAGACTAACTTCCCACATGATTCTGAGATGTCTGAAAGTTGTTTCATACCTGTGCACATCAAGACAAAAAATTTGTTTTCTCAGTGCATGCAATGCTTTTACAATGCAAATAGTATACATTTCAATTTTACACCAAAGCACTTACTGCAAACCTAATGGAAACACCTTCGGTTAACTTTCCACATGATTATGAGTAGTTTGAAAGTTGTTTCATGGCTGTACACATCAACAGAAAAAAGTTGTTATCTCAGTGCATGCAATGCTTAGACAATACAAATAGTATACATTTCAATTTTACTCCAAAGCACTTACTGCAAACCTATTGGAAACACTTTAGGTTAACTTCCCACATGATTCTGAGATGTCTGAAATTTGTTTCATACCTGTGCACATAAAGACAAAGAAGTTGATTTCACGGTGAATAGAATGCTTTGACATAAAAGTAGTATACATTTCAATTGTACTCAAAAGTCCTGACTGCAAACCTAATGCAAACACATTTGGTTAACTTCCCAGATGAGTATGACTAGGTTTAAAGTTGTTTCATGCCTCAGTTCATCAAGACAAAAAAGTTACTTTCTCAGTGGATACTGTGTTCTGACTTGAAAGTAGTATACATTTCAAATTTGTACCAAACTGCAGAGTGCAAGCCAGATGGATACATTTTAAGTTAACTTCTCTCATGTTTCTGAGTTGTTTGAAAGTTGTCTCATGGCTCTGCACATCAAGACAAAAAAGTCGTTGTCTCAGTGCATAGAATGCTTTGACAATACAAGTAGTATACATTTGAATTTTACACCAAAGCACTTACTGCAAACCTAATGGAAACACCTTAGGTTAACTTCCCACATGATCCTGAGATGTCTGAAAGTTGTTTCATGCCCCTGCACATAAAGACAAAAAAGTTGATTTCTCAGTGAATACAATGCTTTGACATAAAAGTTGTATACATTTCAATTTTACACCAAAGCACCTGCTGCAAACCTAATGGAAACAGCTTAGGTTAACTTCCCACATGATTCTGCGATGTCTGAAAGTTGTTCCATGCCTCTGCACATAAAGACAAAAAAGTTGAATTCTCAGTGCAACAATGTTCTGATATTTGCAATTTTCCACCAAAGTGCAGAGTGCAAACCAGATGGATACATTTTAAGTTATCATCCCACATGTTTCTGTATTGTTTGAAAGTTGTCTCATGACTCTGCACATCAAGACAAAAAAGTTGTTTTCTCAGTGCATGCAACGCTTTGACAATGCAAGTAGTATACATTTCAATTTTACACTAAAGCACTTACTGCAAACCTAATTGAAACACCTCAGGTTAACTTCCCACATGATTATGAGTAGTTTGAAAGTTGATTCATGGCTGTACACATCAACACAAAAAAGTTGTTATCTCAGTGCATGCAATGCTTAGACAATACAAATAGTATACATTTCAATTTTACACCACAGCACTTACTGCAAACCTAATAGAAACACCTTAGGTTAACTTTCCACACGATTATGAGTAGTTTGAAAGTTGTTTCATGGCTGTACACATCAACACAAAAAAGTTGTTATCTCAGGGCATGCAATGCTTAGACAGTACAAATAGTATACATTTCAATTTTACTCCAAAGCACTTACTGCAAACCTAATGGAAACACCTTAGGTTAACTTCCCACATGATTCTGAGATGTCTGAAAGTTGTTTCATACCTGTGCACATAAAGACAAAATAGTTGATTTCACAGTCAATAGAATGCTTTGACATAAAAGTAGTATACATTTCAATTTTACACCAAAGTACTTACTGCAAACCTAATGGAAACACCTTAGGTGAACTTCCCACATGATTATGAGTAGTTTGAAAGTTGCTTCATGGCTGTACACATCAACACAAAAAAGTTGTTATCTCAGTGCATGCAATGCTTTTACAATACAAATAGTATGCATTTCAATTTTACACCAAAGGACTTACTACAAACCTAATGGAAACACCTTAGGTTAACTTTCCACATGATTATGAGTAGTTTGAAAGTTGTTTCATGGCTGTACACATCAACAGAAAAAAGTTGTTATCTCAGTGCATGCAATGCTTAGACAATACAAATAGTATACATTTCAATTTTACACCAAAGCACTTACTGCAAACCTAATGGAAACACCTTAGGTTAACTTTCCACATGATTATGAGTAGTTTGAAAGTTGTTTCATGGCTGTACACATCAACAGAAAAAACTTGTTATCTCAGTGCATGCAATGCTTAGACAATACAAATAGTATACATTTCAATTTTACTCCAAAGCACTTACTGCAAACCTAATGGAAACACCATAGGTTAACTTCCCACATGATTCTGAGATGTCTGAAGGTTGTTTCATAGCTGTGCACATAAAGACAAAAAAGTTGATTTCACAGTGAATAGAATGCTTTGACATAAAAGTAGTATACATTTCAATTTTACACCAAAGCACTTACTGCAAACCTAATGGAAACACTTTAGGTTAACTTTCCACATGATTATGAGTAGTTTGAAAGTTGTTTCATGGCTGTACACATCAACACAAAAAAGTTGTTATCTCAGTGCAGGCAATGCTTAAACAATACAACCAGTATACATTTCAATTTTACACCAAAGCACTTACTGCAAACCTAATGGAAACACTTTAGGTTAACTTTCCACATGATTATGAGTAGTTTGAAAGTTGTTTCATGGCTGTACACATCAACACAAAAAAGTTGTTATCTCAGTGCAGGCAATGCTTAAACAATACAACTAGTATACATTTCAATTTTACACCAAAGCACTTACTGCAAACCTAATGGAAACACTTTAGGTTAACTTCCCACATGATTCTGAGATGTCTGAAAGTTGTTTCATACCTGTGCACATAAAGACAAAAAAGTTGATTTCACAGTGAATACAATGCTTGGACATAAAAGTAGTATACATTTCAATTGTACCGAAAAGTCCTGACTGCATACCTAATGAAAACACATTTGGTTAACTTCCCACATGAGTATGAGTAGGTTTAAAGTTGTTTCATGTCTCAGTTCATCAAGACAAAAAAGTTACTTTCTCAGTACTACTATGCTCTGACATTAAGGTAGTATACATCTCAATTTTACACCAAAGTGCTTACTGCAAACTAATTGAAACACCTCAGTTTAACTTCCCACATGATTATGAGTGGTTTGAAAGTTGTTTCATGGCTGTACACACCAACACAAAAAAGTTGTTATCTCAGTGCATGCAATGCTTAGACAATACAAATAGTATACATTTCAATTTTACACCAAAGCACATACTGCAAACCTAATGGAAACAACTTAGACTAACTTCCCACATGATTCTGAGATGTCTGAAAGTTGTTTCATACCTGTGCACATCAAGACAAAAAAGTTGTTTTCTCAGTGCATGCAATGCTTTTACAATACAAATAGTATACATTTCAATTTTACACCAAAGCACTTACTGCAAACCTAATGGAAACACCTTCGGTTAACTTTCCACATGATTATGAGTAGTTTGAAAGTTGTTTCATGGCTGTACACATCAACAGGACAAAGTTGTTATCTCAGTGCATGCAATGCTTAGACAATACAAATAGTATACATTTCAATTTTACTCCAAAGCACTTACTGCAAACCTATTGGAAACACTTTAGGTTAACTTCCCACATGATTCTGAGATGTCTGAAATTTGTTTCATACCTGTGCACATAAAGACAAAGAAGTTGATTTCACGGTGAATAGAATGCTTTGACATAAAAGTAGTATACATTTCAATTGTACTCAAAAGTCCTGACTGCAAACCTAATGCAAACACATTTGGTTAACTTCCCAGATGAGTATGACTAGGTTTAAAGTTGTTTCATGCCTCAGTTCATCAAGACAAAAAAGTTACTCTCTCAGTGGATACTGTGTTCTGACTTGAAAGTAGTATACATTTCAAATTTGTACCAAACTGCAGAGTGCAAGCCAGATGGATACATTTTAAGTTAACTTCTCTCATGTTTCTGAGTTGTTTGAAAGTTGTCTCATGGCTCTGCACATCAAGACAAAAAAGTCGTTGTCTCAGTGCATAGAATGCTTTGACAAAACAAGTAGTATACATTTGAATTTTACACCAAAGCACTTACTGCAAACCTAATGGAAACACCTTAGGTTAACTTCCCACATGATCCTGAGATGTCTGAAAGTTGTTTCATGCCCCTGCACATAAAGACAAAAAAGTTGATTTCTCAGTGAATACAATGCTTTGACATAAAAGTTGTATACATTTCAATTTTACACCAAAGCACCTGCTGCAAACCTAATGGAAACACCTTAGGTTAACTTCCCACATGATTCTGCGATGTCTGAAAGTTGTTCCATGCCTCTGCACATAAAGACAAAAAAGTTGAATTCTCAGTGCAACAATGTTCTGATATTTGCAATTTTCCACCAAAGTGCAGAGTGCAAACCAGATGGATACATTTTAAGTTATCATCCCACATGTTTCTGTATTGTTTGAAAGTTGTCTCATGACTCTGCACATCAAGACAAAAAAGTTGTTTTCTCAGTGCATGCAACGCTTTGACAATGCAAGTAGTATACATTTCAATTTTACACTAAAGCACTTACTGCAAACCTAATTGAAACACCTCAGGTTAACTTCCCACATGATTATGAGTAGTTTGAAAGTTGTTTCATGGCTGTACACATCAACACAAAAAAGTTGTTATCTCAGTGCATGCAATGCTTAGACAATACAAATAGTATACATTTGAATTTTACACCAAAGTACTTACTGCAAACCTAATGGAAACAACTTAGATTAACTTCCCACATGATTCTGAGATGTCTGAAAGTTGTTTCATACCTGTGCACATCAAGACAAAAAAGTTGTTTTCTCAGTGCATGCAATGCTTTTACAATACAAATAGTATACATTTCAATTTTACACCACAGCACTTACTGCAAACCTAATAGAAACACCTTAGGTTAACTTTCCACACGATTATGAGTAGTTTGAAAGTTGTTTCATGGCTGTACACATCAACACAAAAAAGTTGTTATCTCAGGGCATGCAATGCTTAGACAGTACAAATAGTATACATTTCAATTTTACTCCAAAGCACTTACTGCAAACCTAATGGAAACACCTTAGGTTAACTTCCCACATGATTCTGAGATGTCTGAAAGTTGTTTCATACCTGTGCACATAAAGACAAAATAGTTGATTTCACAGTGAATAGAATGCTTTGACATAAAAGTAGTATACATTTCAATTTTACACCAAAGTACTTACTGCAAACCTAATGGAAACACCTTAGGTTAACTTTCCACATGATTATGAGTAGTTTGAAAGTTGCTTCATGGCTGTACACATCAACACAAAAAAGTTGTTATCTCAGTGCATGCAATGCTTTTACAATACAAATAGTATGCATTTCAATTTTACACCAAAGGACTTACTGCAAACCTAATGGAAACACCTTAGGTTAACTTTCCACATGATTATGAGTAGTTTGAAAGTTGTTTCATGGCTGTACACATCAACAGAAAAAAGTTGTTATCTCAGTGCATGCAATGCTTAGACAATACAAATAGTATACATTTCAATTTTACACCAAAGCACTTACTGCAAACCTAATGGAAACACCTTAGGTTTACTTCCGACATGATTCTGAGATCTCTGAAAGTTGTTTCATGCCTCTGCACATAAAGACAAAAAAGTTGATTTCTCAGTGAATGCACTGCTTTGACATAAAAGTAGTATACATTTCAATTGTACTCAAAAGTCCTGACTGCAAACCTAATGGAAACACGTTAGTTTAACTTCCCACATGATTATGAGTTGTTTGAAATTAGTTTCACGCCTCTGCACAGCAAGACAAAAAAGTTATTTTCTCAGTGCATACAATGCTTTGAAATTACAAATAGTATACATTTCAATTTTACACCAAAGTACTCACTGCAAAACTAATGGAAAGACCTTAAGTTAACTTCTCACATGATTATGAGTAGTTTGAAAGTTGTTTCATGCCTCTACACATCAAGACAAAAAAGTTGTTTTCTCAGTGCATACAATGCTTTGACAATACAAATAGTATACATTTCAATTTTACACCAAAGCACTTACTGGAAACCTAATGGAAACACCTTAGGTTTACTTCCCACATGATTCTGAGATCTCTCAAAGTTCTTTCATGGCTCTGCACATTATGACAAAAAAGTTGATTTCTCAGAGAATACAATGTTTTGGCATAAAAGTAGTATATTTCAATTGTACTCAAAAGTCCTGACTGCAAACCTAATGAAAACACCTTTAGTTAACTTCCCACATCAGAGTGAGTAGTTTGAAATGTGTTTCGTGCCTCTGTTCATCAAGACAAAAAAGTTACTTTCTCAGTGCATACAATGTTCTGACATTAAAGTAGTATACATTTCAATTTTCCAGTAAAGTGCAGAGTGCAAACCTGATGGAAACATTTTAAGTTAACTTCCTACATGATTCTGAGTAGATTGAAAGTTGTTTCATGCCTCTACACATAAAGACAAAAAAGTTGTTTTCTCAGTGCATGCAATCCTTTGACAATACAAGTAGTATACATTTCAATTTTACACTAAAGCACTTACTGCAAACCTAATAGGAACACGTTAGTTTAACTTCCGACATGATTATGAGTTGTTTGAAATTAGTTTCACGCCTCTGCACAGCAAGACAAAAAAGTTATTTTCTCAGTGCATACAATGCTTTGACATTACAAATAGTATACATTTCAATTTTACACCAAAGTACTTACTGCAAACCTAATGGAAAGACCTTGGGTTAACTTCCCACATGATTATGAGTTGTTTGAAATTAGTTTCACGCCTCTGCACAGCAAGACAAAAAAGTTATTTTCTCAGTGCATACAATGCTTTGACATTCCAAATAGTATACATTTCAATTTTACACCAAAGTACTTATAACAAACCTAATGGAAAGACCTTAGGTTAACGCCCCCATGATCCTAGATGTCTGAAAGTTGTGTCATGGCTCTGCACATCAAGGCAAAAAAGTTGATTTCTCAGTGCATAGAGAGCTTTGACAAAAAAGTAGTATACATTTGAATTTTACACCAAAGTACTTACTGCAAACCTAATGGAAACACGTTAGTTTAACTTCCCACATGATTATGAGTTGTTTGAAATTAGTTTCACGCCTCTGCACAGCAAGACAAAAAAGTTATTTTCTCAGTGCATACAATGCTTTGAAATTACAAATAGTATACATTTCAATTTTACACCAAAGTACTCACTGCAAAACTAATGGAAAGACCTTAAGTTAACTTCTCACATGATTATGAGTAGTTTGAAAGTTGTTTCATGCCTCTACACATCAAGACAAAAAAGTTGTTTTCTCAGTGCATACAATGCTTTGACAATACAAATAGTATACATTTCAATTTTACACCAAAGCACTTACTGCAAACCTAATGGAAACACCTTAGGTTTACTTCCCACATGATTCTGAGATCTCTCAAAGTTCTTTCATGCCTCTGCACATTATGACAAAAAAGTTGATTTCTCAGAGAATACAATGCTTTGGCATAAAAGTAGTATATTTCAATTGTACTCAAAAGTCCTGACTGCAAACCTAATGAAAACACCTTTAGTTAACTTCCCACATCAGAGTGAGTAGTTTGAAATGTGTTTCGTGCCTCTGTTCATCAAGACAAAAAAGTTACTTTCTCAGTGCATACAATGTTCTGACATTAAAGTAGTATACATTTCAATTTTCCAGTAAAGTGCAGAGTGCAAACCTGATGGAAACATTTTAAGTTAACTTCCTACATCATTCTGAGTAGTTTGAAAGTTGTTTCATGCCTCTACACATAAAGACAAAAAAGTTGTTTTCTCAGTGCATACAATCCTTTGACAATACAAGTAGTATACATTTCAATTTTACACCAAAGCACTTACTGCAAACCTAATGGAAACACCTTAGGTTTACTTCCCACATGATTCTGAGATCTCTCAAAGTTCTTTCATGCCTCTGCACATTATGACAAAAAAGTTCATTTCTCAGAGAATACAATGCTTTGGCATAAAAGTAGTATATTTCAATTGTACTCAAAAGTCCTGACTGCAAACCTAATGAAAACACCTTTAGTTAACTTCCCACATCAGAGTGAGTAGTTTGAAATGTGTTTCGTGCCTCTGTTCATCAAGACAAAAAAGTTACTTTCTCAGTGCATACAATGTTCTGACATTAAAGTAGTATACATTTCAATTTTCCAGTAAAGTGCAGAGTGCAAACCTGATGGAAACATTTTAAGTTAACTTCCTACATGATTCTGAGTAGTTTGAAAGTTGTTTCATGCCTCTACACATAAAGACAAAAAAGTTGTTTTCTCAGTGAATACAATCCTTTGACAATTACAAGTAGTATACATTTCAATTTTACACTAAAGCACTTACTGCAAACCTAATGGAAACACGTTAGTTTAACTTCCGACATGATTATGAGTTGTTTGAAATTAGTTTCACGCCTCTGCACATAAAGACAAAAAAGTTGATTTCTCAGTGCATACAATCCTTTGACAATACAAGTAGTATACATTTCAATTTTCCACCAAAGTGCAGAGTGCAAACCAGATAGATACATTTTAAGTTAACTTCCCACATGTTTCTGTGTTGTTTGAAAGTTCTCTCATGGCTCCACACATCAGACAAAAAAGTTGTTTCTCAGAGCATACAATGCTTTGACAGTATAAGCAGTATACATTTCAACTTTACACCAAAGCACTTACTGCAAACCTAATGGAAACACCTTAGGTTAACGCCCCACATGATCCTGAGATGTCTCAAAGTTGTGTCATGCCTCTGCACATCAAGACCAAAAAGTTGTTTTCTCAGTGAATACAATGCTTTGACATAAAAGTTGTATACATTTCAATTTTACACCAAAGCACTTGCTGCAAACCTAATGGAAACACCTTAGGTTAACTTCCCACATGATTCTGCGATGTCTGAAAGTTGTTTCATGCCTCTGCACATAAAGACAAAAAAGTTGAATTCTCAGTGCAACAATGTTCTGACATTTGCAATTTTCCACCAAAGTGCAGAGTGCAAACCAGATTGATACATTTTAAGTTATCATCCCACATGTTTCTGTATTGTTTGAAAGTTGTCTCATGACTCTGCACATCAAGACAAAAAAGTTGTTTTCTCAGTGCATGCAACGCTTTGACAATGCAAGTAGTATACATTTCAATTTTACACTAAAGCACTTACTGCAAACCTAATGGAAACACCTTAGGTTAACTTCCCACATGATTATGAGTAGTTTGAAAGCTGTTTCATGCCTCTGTTCATCAAGACAAAAAAGTTACTTTCTCAGTGCATACTATGTTCTGACATTAAAGTAGTATACATTTCAATTTTCCACCAAAGTGCAGAGTGCAAACGAGATGGATACATTTTAAGTTAAATTGCCACATTTTTTGGAGTTGTTTGAAAGTTCTCTCATGGCTCTGCACATCAAGACAAAACAGTTGTTGTCTCAGTGCATACAATGCTTTGACAATACAATAGCATACATTTCAATTTTACACCAAAGTACTTGCGGTAAACCTAATGAAAACACCTTAGGTTAACTTCCCACATGATCCTGAGATGTCTGAAAATTGTTTCATGCCTCTGTTCTTCAAGACAAAAAAGTTACTTTCTCAGTGCATACAATGTTCTGATATTAAAGTAGCATTCATTTCAATTTTCCACCAAAGTATTTACTGCAAACCTAATGAAAACACCTTAGGATAACTTCCCACATGATTATGAGTAGTCTGAAAGTTGTTTCATCCCTCTACACATCAAGTCAAAAAAGTTGTTATCTCAGTGCAGACAATACTTTGACAATACAAATAGTATACATTTCAAATTTACAGCAAAGTACTTACTGCAAACCTAATGGAAACACCTTAGGTTAACTTCCCACATGACTCTAAGATGTCTGAAAGTTGTTTCATGCCGCTGCACATAAAGACAAAAAAGTTGATTTCTCAGTGAATACAATGCTTGGACATAAAAGTAGTATACATTTCAATTGTACCTAAAAGTCCTGACTGCATACCTAATGAAAAAACTTTTGGTTAACTTCCCAATGATTATGAGTGGTTTGAAAGTTGTTTCATGCCTCTGTTCATCAAGACAAAAAAGTTACTTTCTCAGTGGATACTGTGTTCTGACTTGAAAGTAGTATACATTTCAAATTTGTACCAAACTGCAGAGTGCAAACCAGATGGATACATTTTAAGTTAACTTCTCTCATGTTTCTGAGTTGTTTGAAGTTGTCTCATGGCTCTGCACATCAAGACAAAAAAGTCGTTGTCTCAGTGCATAGAATGCTTTGACAATACAAGTAGTATACATTTGAATTTTACACCAAAGCACTTACTGCAAACCTAATGGAAACACCTTAGGTTAACTTCCACATGATCCTGAGATGTCTGAAAGTTGTTTCATGCCCCTGCACATAAAGACAAAAAAGTTGATTTCTCAGTGAATACAATGCTTTGACATAAAAGTTGTATACATTTCAATTTTACACCAAAGCACCCTGCTGCAAACCTAATCGAAACACCTTAGGTTAACTTCCCACATGATTCTGCGATGTCTGAAAGTTGTTCCATGCCTCTGCACATAAAGACAAAAAGTTGAATTCTCAGTGCAACAATGTTCTGACATTTGCAATTTTCCACCAAAGTGCAGAGTGCAAACCAGATGGATACATTTTAAGTTATCATCCCACATGTTTCTGTATTGTTTGAAGTTGTCTCATGACTCTGCACATCAAGACAAAAAAGTTGTTTTCTCAGTGCATGCAACGCTTTGACAATGCAAGTAGTATACATTTCAATTTTACACTAAAGCACTTACTGCAAACCTAATTGAAACACCTCAGGTTAACTTCCCACATGATTATGAGTAGTTTGAAAGTTGTTTCATACCTGTGCACATAAAGACAAAAAAGTTGATTTCTCAGTGCATGCAATGCTTAGACAATACAAATAGTATACATTTCAATTTTACACCAAAGCACTTACTGCAAACCCAATGGAAACAACTTAGACTAACTTCCCACATGATTCTGAGATGTCTGAAGTTGTTTCATACCTGTGCACATCAAGACAAAAAAGTTGTTTTCACAGTGCATGCAATGCTTTTACAATACAAATAGTATACATTTCAATTTTACACCAAAGCACTTACTGCAAACCTAATGGAAACACCTTAGGTTATTTTCCACATGATTATGAGTAGTTTGAAAGTTGTTTCATGGCTGTACACATCAACAGAAAAAACTAGTTATCTCAGTGCATGCAATGCTTAGACAATACAAATAGTATACATTTCAATTTTACTCCAAAGCACTTACTGCAAACCTAATGGAAACACCATAGGTTAACTTCCCACATGATTCTGAGATGTCTGAAGGTTGTTTCATAGCTGTGCACATAAGACAAAAAAGTTGATTTCACAGTGAATAGAATGCTTTGACATAAAAGTAGTATACATTTCAATTTTACACCAAAGCACTTACTGCAAACCTAATGGAAACACTTTAGGTTAACTTTCCACATGATTATCAGTAGTTTGAAAGTTGTTTCATGGCTGTACACATCAACACAAAAAAGTTGTTATCTCAGTGTAGGCAATGCTTAAACAATACAACCAGTATACATTTCAATTTTACACCAAAGCACTTACTGCAAACCTAATGGAAACACTTTAGGTTAACTTTCCACATGATTATGAGTAGTTTGAAAGTTGTTTCATGGCTGTACACATCAACACAAAAAAGTTCTTATCTCAGTGCAGGCAATGCTTAAACAATACAACTAGTATACATTTCAATTTTACACCAAAGCACTTACTGCAAACCTAATGGAAACACTTTAGGTTAACTTCCCACATGATTCTGAGATGTCTGAAAGTTGTTTCATACCTGTGCACATAAAGACAAAAAAGTTGATTTCACAGTGAATACAATGCTTGGACATAAAAGTAGTATACATTTCAATTGTACCGAAAAGTCCTGACTGCATACCTAATGAAAACACATTTGGTTAACTTCCCACATGAGTATGAGTAGGTTTAAAGTTGTTTCATGTCTCAGTTCATCAAGACAAAAAAGTTACTTTCTCAGTACTACTATGCTCTGACATTAAGGTAGTATACATCTCAATTTTACACCAAAGTGCTTACTGCCAACTAATTGAAACACCTCAGGTTAACTTCCCACATGATTATGAGTAGTTTGAAAGTTGTTTCATGGCTGTACACACCAACACAAAAAAGTTGTTATCTCAGTGCATGCAATGCTTAGACAATACAAATAGTATACATTTCAATTTTACACCAAAGCACATACTGCAAACCTAATGGAAACAACTCAGACTAACTTCCCACATGATTCTGAGATGTCTGAAAGTTGTTTCATACCTGTGCACATCAAGACAAAAAATTTGTTTTCTCAGTGCATGCAATGCTTTTACAATGCAAATAGTATACATTTCAATTTTACACCAAAGCACTTACTGCAAACCTTATGGAAACACCTTCGGTTAACTTTCCACATGATTATGAGTAGTTTGAAAGTTGTTTCATGGCTGTACACATCAACAGAAAAAAGTTGTTATCTCAGTGCATGCAATGCTTAGACAATACAAATAGTATACATTTCAATTTTACTCCAAAGCACTTACTGCAAACCTATTGGAAACACTTTAGGTTAACTTCCCACATGATTCTGAGATGTCTGAAATTTGTTTCATACCTGTGCACATAAAGACAAAGAAGTTGATTTCACGGTGAATAGAATGCTTTGACATAAAAGTAGTATACATTTCAATTGTACTCAAAAGTCCTGACTGCAAACCTAATGCAAACACATTTGGTTAACTTCCCAGATGAGTATGACTAGGTTTAAAGTTGTTTCATGCCTCAGTTCATCAAGACAAAAAAGTTACTTTCTCAGTGGATACTGTGTTCTGACTTGAAAGTAGTATACATTTCAAATTTGTACCAAACTGCAGAGTGCAAGCCAGATGGATACATTTTAAGTTAACTTCTCTCATGTTTCTGAGTTGTTTGAAAGTTGTCTCATGGCTCTGCACATCAAGACAAAAAAGTCGTTGTCTCAGTGCATAGAATGCTTTGACAATACAAGTAGTATACATTTGAATTTTACACCAAAGCACTTACTGCAAACCTAATGGAAACACCTTAGGTTAACTTCCCACATGATCCTGAGATGTCTGAAAGTTGTTTCATGCCCCTGCACATAAAGACAAAAAAGTTGATTTCTCAGTGAATACAATGCTTTGACATAAAAGTTGTATACATTTCAATTTTACACCAAAGCACCTGCTGCAAACCTAATGGAAACAGCTTAGGTTAACTTCCCACATGATTCTGCGATGTCTGAAAGTTGTTCCATGCCTCTGCACATAAAGACAAAAAAGTTGAATTCTCAGTGCAACAATGTTCTGATATTTGCAATTTTCCACCAAAGTGCAGAGTGCAAACCAGATGGATACATTTTAAGTTATCATCCCACATGTTTCTGTATTGTTTGAAAGTTGTCTCATGACTCTGCACATCAAGACAAAAAAGTTGTTTTCTCAGTGCATGCAACGCTTTGACAATGCAAGTAGTATACATTTCAATTTTACACTAAAGCACTTACTGCAAACCTAATTGAAACACCTCAGGTTAACTTCCCACATGATTATGAGTAGTTTGAAAGTTGATTCATGGCTGTACACATCAACACAAAAAAGTTGTTATCTCAGTGCATGCAATGCTTAGACAATACAAATAGTATACATTTCAATTTTACACCACAGCACTTACTGCAAACCTAATAGAAACACCTTAGGTTAACTTTCCACACGATTATGAGTAGTTTGAAAGTTGTTTCATGGCTGTACACATCAACACAAAAAAGTTGTTATCTCAGGGCATGCAATGCTTAGACAGTACAAATAGTATACATTTCAATTTTACTCCAAAGCACTTACTGCAAACCTAATGGAAACACCTTAGGTTAACTTCCCACATGATTCTGAGATGTCTGAAAGTTGTTTCATACCTGTGCACATAAAGACAAAATAGTTGATTTCACAGTCAATAGAATGCTTTGACATAAAAGTAGTATACATTTCAATTTTACACCAAAGTACTTACTGCAAACCTAATGGAAACACCTTAGGTGAACTTCCCACATGATTATGAGTAGTTTGAAAGTTGCTTCATGGCTGTACACATCAACACAAAAAAGTTGTTATCTCAGTGCATGCAATGCTTTTACAATACAAATAGTATGCATTTCAATTTTACACCAAAGGACTTACTACAAACCTAATGGAAACACCTTAGGTTAACTTTCCACATGATTATGAGTAGTTTGAAAGTTGTTTCATGGCTGTACACATCAACAGAAAAAAGTTGTTATCTCAGTGCATGCAATGCTTAGACAATACAAATAGTATACATTTCAATTTTACACCAAAGCACTTACTGCAAACCTAATGGAAACACCTTAGGTTAACTTTCCACATGATTATGAGTAGTTTGAAAGTTGTTTCATGGCTGTACACATCAACAGAAAAAACTTGTTATCTCAGTGCATGCAATGCTTAGACAATACAAATAGTATACATTTCAATTTTACTCCAAAGCACTTACTGCAAACCTAATGGAAACACCATAGGTTAACTTCCCACATGATTCTGAGATGTCTGAAGGTTGTTTCATAGCTGTGCACATAAAGACAAAAAAGTTGATTTCACAGTGAATAGAATGCTTTGACATAAAAGTAGTATACATTTCAATTTTACACCAAAGCACTTACTGCAAACCTAATGGAAACACTTTAGGTTAACTTTCCACATGATTATGAGTAGTTTGAAAGTTGTTTCATGGCTGTACACATCAACACAAAAAAGTTGTTATCTCAGTGCAGGCAATGCTTAAACAATACAACCAGTATACATTTCAATTTTACACCAAAGCACTTACTGCAAACCTAATGGAAACACTTTAGGTTAACTTTCCACATGATTATGAGTAGTTTGAAAGTTGTTTCATGGCTGTACACATCAACACAAAAAAGTTGTTATCTCAGTGCAGGCAATGCTTAAACAATACAACTAGTATACATTTCAATTTTACACCAAAGCACTTACTGCAAACCTAATGGAAACACTTTAGGTTAACTTCCCACATGATTCTGAGATGTCTGAAAGTTGTTTCATACCTGTGCACATAAAGACAAAAAAGTTGATTTCACAGTGAATACAATGCTTGGACATAAAAGTAGTATACATTTCAATTGTACCGAAAAGTCCTGACTGCATACCTAATGAAAACACATTTGGTTAACTTCCCACATGAGTATGAGTAGGTTTAAAGTTGTTTCATGTCTCAGTTCATCAAGACAAAAAAGTTACTTTCTCAGTACTACTATGCTCTGACATTAAGGTAGTATACATCTCAATTTTACACCAAAGTGCTTACTGCAAACTAATTGAAACACCTCAGTTTAACTTCCCACATGATTATGAGTGGTTTGAAAGTTGTTTCATGGCTGTACACACCAACACAAAAAAGTTGTTATCTCAGTGCATGCAATGCTTAGACAATACAAATAGTATACATTTCAATTTTACACCAAAGCACATACTGCAAACCTAATGGAAACAACTTAGACTAACTTCCCACATGATTCTGAGATGTCTGAAAGTTGTTTCATACCTGTGCACATCAAGACAAAAAAGTTGTTTTCTCAGTGCATGCAATGCTTTTACAATACAAATAGTATACATTTCAATTTTACACCAAAGCACTTACTGCAAACCTAATGGAAACACCTTCGGTTAACTTTCCACATGATTATGAGTAGTTTGAAAGTTGTTTCATGGCTGTACACATCAACAGGACAAAGTTGTTATCTCAGTGCATGCAATGCTTAGACAATACAAATAGTATACATTTCAATTTTACTCCAAAGCACTTACTGCAAACCTATTGGAAACACTTTAGGTTAACTTCCCACATGATTCTGAGATGTCTGAAATTTGTTTCATACCTGTGCACATAAAGACAAAGAAGTTGATTTCACGGTGAATAGAATGCTTTGACATAAAAGTAGTATACATTTCAATTGTACTCAAAAGTCCTGACTGCAAACCTAATGCAAACACATTTGGTTAACTTCCCAGATGAGTATGACTAGGTTTAAAGTTGTTTCATGCCTCAGTTCATCAAGACAAAAAAGTTACTCTCTCAGTGGATACTGTGTTCTGACTTGAAAGTAGTATACATTTCAAATTTGTACCAAACTGCAGAGTGCAAGCCAGATGGATACATTTTAAGTTAACTTCTCTCATGTTTCTGAGTTGTTTGAAAGTTGTCTCATGGCTCTGCACATCAAGACAAAAAAGTCGTTGTCTCAGTGCATAGAATGCTTTGACAATACAAGTAGTATACATTTGAATTTTACACCAAAGCACTTACTGCAAACCTAATGGAAACACCTTAGGTTAACTTCCCACATGATCCTGAGATGTCTGAAAGTTGTTTCATGCCCCTGCACATAAAGACAAAAAAGTTGATTTCTCAGTGAATACAATGCTTTGACATAAAAGTTGTATACATTTCAATTTTACACCAAAGCACCTGCTGCAAACCTAATGGAAACACCTTAGGTTAACTTCCCACATGATTCTGCGATGTCTGAAAGTTGTTCCATGCCTCTGCACATAAAGACAAAAAAGTTGAATTCTCAGTGCAACAATGTTCTGATATTTGCAATTTTCCACCAAAGTGCAGAGTGCAAACCAGATGGATACATTTTAAGTTATCATCCCACATGTTTCTGTATTGTTTGAAAGTTGTCTCATGACTCTGCACATCAAGACAAAAAAGTTGTTTTCTCAGTGCATGCAACGCTTTGACAATGCAAGTAGTATACATTTCAATTTTACACTAAAGCACTTACTGCAAACCTAATTGAAACACCTCAGGTTAACTTCCCACATGATTATGAGTAGTTTGAAAGTTGTTTCATGGCTGTACACATCAACACAAAAAAGTTGTTATCTCAGTGCATGCAATGCTTAGACAATACAAATAGTATACATTTGAATTTTACACCAAAGTACTTACTGCAAACCTAATGGAAACAACTTAGATTAACTTCCCACATGATTCTGAGATGTCTGAAAGTTGTTTCATACCTGTGCACATCAAGACAAAAAAGTTGTTTTCTCAGTGCATGCAATGCTTTTACAATACAAATAGTATACATTTCAATTTTACACCACAGCACTTACTGCAAACCTAATAGAAACACCTTAGGTTAACTTTCCACACGATTATGAGTAGTTTGAAAGTTGTTTCATGGCTGTACACATCAACACAAAAAAGTTGTTATCTCAGGGCATGCAATGCTTAGACAGTACAAATAGTATACATTTCAATTTTACTCCAAAGCACTTACTGCAAACCTAATGGAAACAACTTAGGTTAACTTCCCACATGATTCTGAGATGTCTGAAAGTTGTTTCATACCTGTGCACATAAAGACAAAATAGTTGATTTCACAGTGAATAGAATGCTTTGACATAAAAGTAGTATACATTTCAATTTTACACCAAAGTACTTACTGCAAACCTAATGGAAACACCTTAGGTTAACTTTCCACATGATTATGAGTAGTTTGAAAGTTGCTTCATGGCTGTACACATCAACACAAAAAAGTTGTTATCTCAGTGCATGCAATGCTTTTACAATACAAATAGTATGCATTTCAATTTTACACCAAAGGACTTACTGCAAACCTAATGGAAACACCTTAGGTTAACTTTCCACATGATTATGAGTAGTTTGAAAGTTGTTTCATGGCTGTACACATCAACAGAAAAAAGTTGTTATCTCAGTGCATGCAATGCTTAGACAATACAAATAGTATACATTTCAATTTTACACCAAAGCACTTACTGCAAACCTAATGGAAACACCTTAGGTTTACTTCCGACATGATTCTGAGATCTCTGAAAGTTGTTTCATGCCTCTGCACATAAAGACAAAAAAGTTGATTTCTCAGTGAATGCACTGCTTTGACATAAAAGTAGTATACATTTCAATTGTACTCAAAAGTCCTGACTGCAAACCTAATGGAAACACGTTAGTTTAACTTCCCACATGATTATGAGTTGTTTGAAATTAGTTTCACGCCTCTGCACAGCAAGACAAAAAAGTTATTTTCTCAGTGCATACAATGCTTTGAAATTACAAATAGTATACATTTCAATTTTACACCAAAGTACTCACTGCAAAACTAATGGAAAGACCTTAAGTTAACTTCTCACATGATTATGAGTAGTTTGAAAGTTGTTTCATGCCTCTACACATCAAGACAAAAAAGTTGTTTTCTCAGTGCATACAATGCTTTGACAATACAAATAGTATACATTTCAATTTTACACCAAAGCACTTACTGGAAACCTAATGGAAACACCTTAGGTTTACTTCCCACATGATTCTGAGATCTCTCAAAGTTCTTTCATGGCTCTGCACATTATGACAAAAAAGTTGATTTCTCAGAGAATACAATGCTTTGGCATAAAAGTAGTATATTTCAATTGTACTCAAAAGTCCTGACTGCAAACCTAATGAAAACACCTTTAGTTAACTTCCCACATCAGAGTGAGTAGTTTGAAATGTGTTTCGTGCCTCTGTTCATCAAGACAAAAAAGTTACTTTCTCAGTGCATACAATGTTCTGACATTAAAGTAGTATACATTTCAATTTTCCAGTAAAGTGCAGAGTGCAAACCTGATGGAAACATTTTAAGTTAACTTCCTACATGATTCTGAGTAGATTGAAAGTTGTTTCATGCCTCTACACATAAAGACAAAAAAGTTGTTTTCTCAGTGCATGCAATCCTTTGACAATACAAGTAGTATACATTTCAATTTTACACTAAAGCACTTACTGCAAACCTAATAGGAACACGTTAGTTTAACTTCCGACATGATTATGAGTTGTTTGAAATTAGTTTCACGCCTCTGCACAGCAAGACAAAAAAGTTATTTTCTCAGTGCATACAATGCTTTGACATTACAAATAGTATACATTTCAATTTTACACCAAAGTACTTACTGCAAACCTAATGGAAAGACCTTGGGTTAACTTCCCACATGATTATGAGTTGTTTGAAATTAGTTTCACGCCTCTGCACAGCAAGACAAAAAAGTTATTTTCTCAGTGCATACAATGCTTTGACATTCCAAATAGTATACATTTCAATTTTACACCAAAGTACTTATAACAAACCTAATGGAAAGACCTTAGGTTAACGCCCCCATGATCCTAGATGTCTGAAAGTTGTGTCATGGCTCTGCACATCAAGGCAAAAAAGTTGATTTCTCAGTGCATAGAGAGCTTTGACAAAAAAGTAGTATACATTTGAATTTTACACCAAAGTACTTACTGCAAACCTAATGGAAACACGTTAGTTTAACTTCCCACATGATTATGAGTTGTTTGAAATTAGTTTCACGCCTCTGCACAGCAAGACAAAAAAGTTATTTTCTCAGTGCATACAATGCTTTGAAATTACAAATAGTATACATTTCAATTTTACACCAAAGTACTCACTGCAAAACTAATGGAAAGACCTTAAGTTAACTTCTCACATGATTATGAGTAGTTTGAAAGTTGTTTCATGCCTCTACACATCAAGACAAAAAAGTTGTTTTCTCAGTGCATACAATGCTTTGACAATACAAATAGTATACATTTCAATTTTACACCAAAGCACTTACTGCAAACCTAATGGAAACACCTTAGGTTTACTTCCCACATGATTCTGAGATCTCTCAAAGTTCTTTCATGCCTCTGCACATTATGACAAAAAAGTTGATTTCTCAGAGAATACAATGCTTTGGCATAAAAGTAGTATATTTCAATTGTACTCAAAAGTCCTGACTGCAAACCTAATGAAAACACCTTTAGTTAACTTCCCACATCAGAGTGAGTAGTTTGAAATGTGTTTCGTGCCTCTGTTCATCAAGACAAAAAAGTTACTTTCTCAGTGCATACAATGTTCTGACATTAAAGTAGTATACATTTCAATTTTCCAGTAAAGTGCAGAGTGCAAACCTGATGGAAACATTTTAAGTTAACTTCCTACATCATTCTGAGTAGTTTGAAAGTTGTTTCATGCCTCTACACATAAAGACAAAAAAGTTGTTTTCTCAGTGCATACAATCCTTTGACAATACAAGTAGTATACATTTCAATTTTACACCAAAGCACTTACTGCAAACCTAATGGAAACACCTTAGGTTTACTTCCCACATGATTCTGAGATCTCTCAAAGTTCTTTCATGCCTCTGCACATTATGACAAAAAAGTTCATTTCTCAGAGAATACAATGCTTTGGCATAAAAGTAGTATATTTCAATTGTACTCAAAAGTCCTGACTGCAAACCTAATGAAAACACCTTTAGTTAACTTCCCACATCAGAGTGAGTAGTTTGAAATGTGTTTCGTGCCTCTGTTCATCAAGACAAAAAAGTTACTTTCTCAGTGCATACAATGTTCTGACATTAAAGTAGTATACATTTCAATTTTCCAGTAAAGTGCAGAGTGCAAACCTGATGGAAACATTTTAAGTTAACTTCCTACATGATTCTGAGTAGTTTGAAAGTTGTTTCATGCCTCTACACATAAAGACAAAAAAGTTGTTTTCTCAGTGAATACAATCCTTTGACAATACAAGTAGTATACATTTCAATTTTACACTAAAGCACTTACTGCAAACCTAATGGAAACACGTTAGTTTAACTTCCGACATGATTATGAGTTGTTTGAAATTAGTTTCACGCCTCTGCACATAAAGACAAAAAAGTTGATTTCTCAGTGCATACAATCCTTTGACAATACAAGTAGTATACATTTCAATTTTCCACCAAAGTGCAGAGTGCAAACCAGATAGATACATTTTAAGTTAACTTCCCACATGTTTCTGTGTTGTTTGAAAGTTCTCTCATGGCTCCACACATCAAGACAAAAAAGTTGTTTTCTCAGAGCATACAATGCTTTGACAGTATAAGCAGTATACATTTCAACTTTACACCAAAGCACTTACTGCAAACCTAATGGAAACACCTTAGGTTAACGCCCCACATGATCCTGAGATGTCTCAAAGTTGTGTCATGCCTCTGCACATCAAGACCAAAAAGTTGTTTTCTCAGTGAATACAATGCTTTGACATAAAAGTTGTATACATTTCAATTTTACACCAAAGCACTTGCTGCAAACCTAATGGAAACACCTTAGGTTAACTTCCCACATGATTCTGCGATGTCTGAAAGTTGTTTCATGCCTCTGCACATAAAGACAAAAAAGTTGAATTCTCAGTGCAACAATGTTCTGACATTTGCAATTTTCCACCAAAGTGCAGAGTGCAAACCAGATTGATACATTTTAAGTTATCATCCCACATGTTTCTGTATTGTTTGAAAGTTGTCTCATGACTCTGCACATCAAGACAAAAAAGTTGTTTTCTCAGTGCATGCAACGCTTTGACAATGCAAGTAGTATACATTTCAATTTTACACTAAAGCACTTACTGCAAACCTAATGGAAACACCTTAGGTTAACTTCCCACATGATTATGAGTAGTTTGAAAGCTGTTTCATGCCTCTGTTCATCAAGACAAAAAAGTTACTTTCTCAGTGCATACTATGTTCTGACATTAAAGTAGTATACATTTCAATTTTCCACCAAAGTGCAGAGTGCAAACGAGATGGATACATTTTAAGTTAAATTGCCACATTTTTTGGAGTTGTTTGAAAGTTCTCTCATGGCTCTGCACATCAAGACAAAACAGTTGTTGTCTCAGTGCATACAATGCTTTGACAATACAATAGCATACATTTCAATTTTACACCAAAGTACTTGCGGTAAACCTAATGAAAACACCTTAGGTTAACTTCCCACATGATCCTGAGATGTCTGAAAATTGTTTCATGCCTCTGTTCTTCAAGACAAAAAAGTTACTTTCTCAGTGCATACAATGTTCTGATATTAAAGTAGCATTCATTTCAATTTTCCACCAAAGTATTTACTGCAAACCTAATGAAAACACCTTAGGATAACTTCCCACATGATTATGAGTAGTCTGAAAGTTGTTTCATCCCTCTACACATCAAGTCAAAAAAGTTGTTATCTCAGTGCAGACAATACTTTGACAATACAAATAGTATACATTTCAAATTTACAGCAAAGTACTTACTGCAAACCTAATGGAAACACCTTAGGTTAACTTCCCACATGACTCTAAGATGTCTGAAAGTTGTTTCATGCCGCTGCACATAAAGACAAAAAAGTTGATTTCTCAGTGAATACAATGCTTGGACATAAAAGTAGTATACATTTCAATTGTACCTAAAAGTCCTGACTGCATACCTAATGAAAAAACTTTTGGTTAACTTCCCAATGATTATGAGTGGTTTGAAAGTTGTTTCATGCCTCTGTTCATCAAGACAAAAAAGTTACTTTCTCAGTGGATACTGTGTTCTGACTTGAAAGTAGTATACATTTCAAATTTGTACCAAACTGCAGAGTGCAAACCAGATGGATACATTTTAAGTTAACTTCTCTCATGTTTCTGAGTTGTTTGAAAGTTGTCTCATGGCTCTGCACATCAAGACAAAAAAGTCGTTGTCTCAGTGCATAGAATGCTTTGACAATACAAGTAGTATACATTTGAATTTTACACCAAAGCACTTACTGCAAACCTAATGGAAACACCTTAGGTTAACTTCCCACATGATCCTGAGATGTCTGAAAGTTGTTTCATGCCCCTGCACATAAAGACAAAAAAGTTGATTTCTCAGTGAATACAATGCTTTGACATAAAAGTTGTATACATTTCAATTTTACACCAAAGCACCTGCTGCAAACCTAATCGAAACACCTTAGGTTAACTTCCCACATGATTCTGCGATGTCTGAAAGTTGTTCCATGCCTCTGCACATAAAGACAAAAAAGTTGAATTCTCAGTGCAACAATGTTCTGACATTTGCAATTTTCCACCAAAGTGCAGAGTGCAAACCAGATGGATACATTTTAAGTTATCATCCCACATGTTTCTGTATTGTTTGAAAGTTGTCTCATGACTCTGCACATCAAGACAAAAAAGTTGTTTTCTCAGTGCATGCAACGCTTTGACAATGCAAGTAGTATACATTTCAATTTTACACTAAAGCACTTACTGCAAACCTAATTGAAACACCTCAGGTTAACTTCCCACATGATTATGAGTAGTTTGAAAGTTGTTTCATACCTGTGCACATAAAGACAAAAAAGTTGATTTCTCAGTGCATGCAATGCTTAGACAATACAAATAGTATACATTTCAATTTTACACCAAAGCACTTACTGCAAACCCAATGGAAACAACTTAGACTAACTTCCCACATGATTCTGAGATGTCTGAAAGTTGTTTCATACCTGTGCACATCAAGACAAAAAAGTTGTTTTCACAGTGCATGCAATGCTTTTACAATACAAATAGTATACATTTCAATTTTACACCAAAGCACTTACTGCAAACCTAATGGAAACACCTTAGGTTATTTTCCACATGATTATGAGTAGTTTGAAAGTTGTTTCATGGCTGTACACATCAACAGAAAAAACTTGTTATCTCAGTGCATGCAATGCTTAGACAATACAAATAGTATACATTTCAATTTTACTCCAAAGCACTTACTGCAAACCTAATGGAAACACCATAGGTTAACTTCCCACATGATTCTGAGATGTCTGAAGGTTGTTTCATAGCTGTGCACATAAAGACAAAAAAGTTGATTTCACAGTGAATAGAATGCTTTGACATAAAAGTAGTATACATTTCAATTTTACACCAAAGCACTTACTGCAAACCTAATGGAAACACTTTAGGTTAACTTTCCACATGATTATCAGTAGTTTGAAAGTTGTTTCATGGCTGTACACATCAACACAAAAAAGTTGTTATCTCAGTGTAGGCAATGCTTAAACAATACAACCAGTATACATTTCAATTTTACACCAAAGCACTTACTGCAAACCTAATGGAAACACTTTAGGTTAACTTTCCACATGATTATGAGTAGTTTGAAAGTTGTTTCATGGCTGTACACATCAACACAAAAAAGTTCTTATCTCAGTGCAGGCAATGCTTAAACAATACAACTAGTATACATTTCAATTTTACACCAAAGCACTTACTGCAAACCTAATGGAAACACTTTAGGTTAACTTCCCACATGATTCTGAGATGTCTGAAAGTTGTTTCATACCTGTGCACATAAAGACAAAAAAGTTGATTTCACAGTGAATACAATGCTTGGACATAAAAGTAGTATACATTTCAATTGTACCGAAAAGTCCTGACTGCATACCTAATGAAAACACATTTGGTTAACTTCCCACATGAGTATGAGTAGGTTTAAAGTTGTTTCATGTCTCAGTTCATCAAGACAAAAAAGTTACTTTCTCAGTACTACTATGCTCTGACATTAAGGTAGTATACATCTCAATTTTACACCAAAGTGCTTACTGCCAACTAATTGAAACACCTCAGGTTAACTTCCCACATGATTATGAGTAGTTTGAAAGTTGTTTCATGGCTGTACACACCAACACAAAAAAGTTGTTATCTCAGTGCATGCAATGCTTAGACAATACAAATAGTATACATTTCAATTTTACACCAAAGCACATACTGCAAACCTAATGGAAACAACTCAGACTAACTTCCCACATGATTCTGAGATGTCTGAAAGTTGTTTCATACCTGTGCACATCAAGACAAAAAATTTGTTTTCTCAGTGCATGCAATGCTTTTACAATGCAAATAGTATACATTTCAATTTTACACCAAAGCACTTACTGCAAACCTTATGGAAACACCTTCGGTTAACTTTCCACATGATTATGAGTAGTTTGAAAGTTGTTTCATGGCTGTACACATCAACAGAAAAAAGTTGTTATCTCAGTGCATGCAATGCTTAGACAATACAAATAGTATACATTTCAATTTTACTCCAAAGCACTTACTGCAAACCTATTGGAAACACTTTAGGTTAACTTCCCACATGATTCTGAGATGTCTGAAATTTGTTTCATACCTGTGCACATAAAGACAAAGAAGTTGATTTCACGGTGAATAGAATGCTTTGACATAAAAGTAGTATACATTTCAATTGTACTCAAAAGTCCTGACTGCAAACCTAATGCAAACACATTTGGTTAACTTCCCAGATGAGTATGACTAGGTTTAAAGTTGTTTCATGCCTCAGTTCATCAAGACAAAAAAGTTACTTTCTCAGTGGATACTGTGTTCTGACTTGAAAGTAGTATACATTTCAAATTTGTACCAAACTGCAGAGTGCAAGCCAGATGGATACATTTTAAGTTAACTTCTCTCATGTTTCTGAGTTGTTTGAAAGTTGTCTCATGGCTCTGCACATCAAGACAAAAAAGTCGTTGTCTCAGTGCATAGAATGCTTTGACAATACAAGTAGTATACATTTGAATTTTACACCAAAGCACTTACTGCAAACCTAATGGAAACACCTTAGGTTAACTTCCCACATGATCCTGAGATGTCTGAAAGTTGTTTCATGCCCCTGCACATAAAGACAAAAAAGTTGATTTCTCAGTGAATACAATGCTTTGACATAAAAGTTGTATACATTTCAATTTTACACCAAAGCACCTGCTGCAAACCTAATGGAAACACCTTAGGTTAACTTCCCACATGATTCTGCGATGTCTGAAAGTTGTTCCATGCCTCTGCACATAAAGACAAAAAAGTTGAATTCTCAGTGCAACAATGTTCTGATATTTGCAATTTTCCACCAAAGTGCAGAGTGCAAACCAGATGGATACATTTTAAGTTATCATCCCACATGTTTCTGTATTGTTTGAAAGTTGTCTCATGACTCTGCACATCAAGACAAAAAAGTTGTTTTCTCAGTGCCTGCAACGCTTTGACAATGCAAGTAGTATACATTTCAATTTTACACTAAAGCACTTACTGCAAACCTAATTGAAACACCTCAGGTTAACTTCCCACATGATTATGAGTAGTTTGAAAGTTGATTCATGGCTGTACACATCAACACAAAAAAGTTGTTATCTCAGTGCATGCAATGCTTAGACAATACAAATAGTATACATTTCAATTTTACACCACAGCACTTACTGCAAACCTAATAGAAACACCTTAGGTTAACTTTCCACACGATTATGAGTAGTTTGAAAGTTGTTTCATGGCTGTACACATCAACACAAAAAAGTTGTTATCTCAGGGCATGCAATGCTTAGACAGTACAAATAGTATACATTTCAATTTTACTCCAAAGCACTTACTGCAAACCTAATGGAAACACCTTAGGTTAACTTCCCACATGATTCTGAGATGTCTGAAAGTTGTTTCATACCTGTGCACATAAAGACAAAATAGTTGATTTCACAGTCAATAGAATGCTTTGACATAAAAGTAGTATACATTTCAATTTTACACCAAAGTACTTACTGCAAACCTAATGGAAACACCTTAGGTGAACTTCCCACATGATTATGAGTAGTTTGAAAGTTGCTTCATGGCTGTACACATCAACACAAAAAAGTTGTTATCTCAGTGCATGCAATGCTTTTACAATACAAATAGTATGCATTTCAATTTTACACCAAAGGACTTACTACAAACCTAATGGAAACACCTTAGGTTAACTTTCCACATGATTATGAGTAGTTTGAAAGTTGTTTCATGGCTGTACACATCAACAGAAAAAAGTTGTTATCTCAGTGCATGCAATGCTTAGACAATACAAATAGTATACATTTCAATTTTACACCAAAGCACTTACTGCAAACCTAATGGAAACACCTTAGGTTAACTTTCCACATGATTATGAGTAGTTTGAAAGTTGTTTCATGGCTGTACACATCAACAGAAAAAACTTGTTATCTCAGTGCATGCAATGCTTAGACAATACAAATAGTATACATTTCAATTTTACTCCAAAGCACTTACTGCAAACCTAATGGAAACACCATAGGTTAACTTCCCACATGATTCTGAGATGTCTGAAGGTTGTTTCATAGCTGTGCACATAAAGACAAAAAAGTTGATTTCACAGTGAATAGAATGCTTTGACATAAAAGTAGTATACATTTCAATTTTACACCAAAGCACTTACTGCAAACCTAATGGAAACACTTTAGGTTAACTTTCCACATGATTATGAGTAGTTTGAAAGTTGTTTCATGGCTGTACACATCAACACAAAAAAGTTGTTATCTCAGTGCAGGCAATGCTTAAACAATACAACCAGTATACATTTCAATTTTACACCAAAGCACTTACTGCAAACCTAATGGAAACACTTTAGGTTAACTTTCCACATGATTATGAGTAGTTTGAAAGTTGTTTCATGGCTGTACACATCAACACAAAAAAGTTGTTATCTCAGTGCAGGCAATGCTTAAACAATACAACTAGTATACATTTCAATTTTACACCAAAGCACTTACTGCAAACCTAATGGAAACACTTTAGGTTAACTTCCCACATGATTCTGAGATGTCTGAAAGTTGTTTCATACCTGTGCACATAAAGACAAAAAAGTTGATTTCACAGTGAATACAATGCTTGGACATAAAAGTAGTATACATTTCAATTGTACCGAAAAGTCCTGACTGCATACCTAATGAAAACACATTTGGTTAACTTCCCACATGAGTATGAGTAGGTTTAAAGTTGTTTCATGTCTCAGTTCATCAAGACAAAAAAGTTACTTTCTCAGTACTACTATGCTCTGACATTAAGGTAGTATACATCTCAATTTTACACCAAAGTGCTTACTGCAAACTAATTGAAACACCTCAGTTTAACTTCCCACATGATTATGAGTGGTTTGAAAGTTGTTTCATGGCTGTACACACCAACACAAAAAAGTTGTTATCTCAGTGCATGCAATGCTTAGACAATACAAATAGTATACATTTCAATTTTACACCAAAGCACATACTGCAAACCTAATGGAAACAACTTAGACTAACTTCCCACATGATTCTGAGATGTCTGAAAGTTGTTTCATACCTGTGCACATCAAGACAAAAAAGTTGTTTTCTCAGTGCATGCAATGCTTTTACAATACAAATAGTATACATTTCAATTTTACACCAAAGCACTTACTGCAAACCTAATGGAAACACCTTCGGTTAACTTTCCACATGATTATGAGTAGTTTGAAAGTTGTTTCATGGCTGTACACATCAACAGGACAAAGTTGTTATCTCAGTGCATGCAATGCTTAGACAATACAAATAGTATACATTTCAATTTTACTCCAAAGCACTTACTGCAAACCTATTGGAAACACTTTAGGTTAACTTCCCACATGATTCTGAGATGTCTGAAATTTGTTTCATACCTGTGCACATAAAGACAAAGAAGTTGATTTCACGGTGAATAGAATGCTTTGACATAAAAGTAGTATACATTTCAATTGTACTCAAAAGTCCTGACTGCAAACCTAATGCAAACACATTTGGTTAACTTCCCAGATGAGTATGACTAGGTTTAAAGTTGTTTCATGCCTCAGTTCATCAAGACAAAAAAGTTACTCTCTCAGTGGATACTGTGTTCTGACTTGAAAGTAGTATACATTTCAAATTTGTACCAAACTGCAGAGTGCAAGCCAGATGGATACATTTTAAGTTAACTTCTCTCATGTTTCTGAGTTGTTTGAAAGTTGTCTCATGGCTCTGCACATCAAGACAAAAAAGTCGTTGTCTCAGTGCATAGAATGCTTTGACAATACAAGTAGTATACATTTGAATTTTACACCAAAGCACTTACTGCAAACCTAATGGAAACACCTTAGGTTAACTTCCCACATGATCCTGAGATGTCTGAAAGTTGTTTCATGCCCCTGCACATAAAGACAAAAAAGTTGATTTCTCAGTGAATACAATGCTTTGACATAAAAGTTGTATACATTTCAATTTTACACCAAAGCACCTGCTGCAAACCTAATGGAAACACCTTAGGTTAACTTCCCACATGATTCTGCGATGTCTGAAAGTTGTTCCATGCCTCTGCACATAAAGACAAAAAAGTTGAATTCTCAGTGCAACAATGTTCTGATATTTGCAATTTTCCACCAAAGTGCAGAGTGCAAACCAGATGGATACATTTTAAGTTATCATCCCACATGTTTCTGTATTGTTTGAAAGTTGTCTCATGACTCTGCACATCAAGACAAAAAAGTTGTTTTCTCAGTGCATGCAACGCTTTGACAATGCAAGTAGTATACATTTCAATTTTACACTAAAGCACTTACTGCAAACCTAATTGAAACACCTCAGGTTAACTTCCCACATGATTATGAGTAGTTTGAAAGTTGTTTCATGGCTGTACACATCAACACAAAAAAGTTGTTATCTCAGTGCATGCAATGCTTAGACAATACAAATAGTATACATTTGAATTTTACACCAAAGTACTTACTGCAAACCTAATGGAAACAACTTAGATTAACTTCCCACATGATTCTGAGATGTCTGAAAGTTGTTTCATACCTGTGCACATCAAGACAAAAAAGTTGTTTTCTCAGTGCATGCAATGCTTTTACAATACAAATAGTATACATTTCAATTTTACACCACAGCACTTACTGCAAACCTAATAGAAACACCTTAGGTTAACTTTCCACACGATTATGAGTAGTTTGAAAGTTGTTTCATGGCTGTACACATCAACACAAAAAAGTTGTTATCTCAGGGCATGCAATGCTTAGACAGTACAAATAGTATACATTTCAATTTTACTCCAAAGCACTTACTGCAAACCTAATGGAAACACCTTAGGTTAACTTCCCACATGATTCTGAGATGTCTGAAAGTTGTTTCATACCTGTGCACATCAAGACAAAATAGTTGATTTCACAGTGAATAGAATGCTTTGACATAAAAGTAGTATACATTTCAATTTTACACCAAAGTACTTACTGCAAACCTAATGGAAACACCTTAGGTTAACTTCCCACATGATTATGAGTAGTTTGAAAGTTGCTTCATGGCTGTACACATCAACACAAAAAAGTTGTTATCTCAGTGCATGCAATGCTTTTACAATACAAATAGTATGCATTTCAATTTTACACCAAAGGACTTACTGCAAACCTAATGGAAACACCTTCGGTTAACTTTCCACATGATTATGAGTAGTTTGAAAGTTGTTTCATGGCTGTACACATCAACAGAAAAAAGTTGTTATCTCAGTGCATGCAATGCTTAGACAATACAAATACTATACATTTCAATTTTACTCCAAAGCACTTACTGCAAACCTATTGGAAACACTTTAGGTTAACTTCCCACATGATTCTGAGATGTCTGAAAGTTGTTTCATACCTGTGCACATAAAGACAAAAAAGTTGATTTCACAGTGAATAGAATGCTTTGACATAAAAGTAGTATACATTTCAAATGTACTCAAAAGTCCTGACTGCAAACCTAATGCAAACACATTTGGTTAACTTCCCAGATGAGTATGACTAGGTTTAAAGTTGTTTCATGCCTCAGTTCATCAAGACAAAAAAGTTACTTTCTCAGTACTACTATGCTCTGACATTAAGGTAGTATACATCTCAATTTTACGCCAAAGTACTTACTGCAAACTAATGGAAACACCTTAGGTTAACTTTCCACATGATTCTGAGATGTCTGAAAGTTGTTTCATACCTGTGCACATAAAGACAAAAAAGTTGATTTCTCAGTGCATGCAATGCTTAGACAATACAAATAGTATACATTTCAATTTTACACCAAAGCACTTACTGCAAACCCAATGGAAACAACTTAGACTAACTTCCCACATGATTCTGAGATGTCTGAAAGTTGTTTCATACCTGAGCGCATCAAGACAAAAAAGTTGTTTTCACAGTGCATGCAATGCTTTTACAATACAAATAGTATGCATTTCAATTTTACACCAAAGCACTTACTGCAAACCTAATGGAAACACCTGAGGTGAACTTTCCACATGATTATGAGTAGTTTGAAAGTTGTTTCATGGCTGTACACATCAACACAAAAAAGTTGTTATCTCAGTGCATGCAATGCTTAGACAATACAAATAGTATACATTTCAATTTTACTCCAAAGCACTTACTGCAAACCTAATGGAAACACCATAGGTTAACTTCCCACATGATTCTGAGATGTCTGAAGGTTGTTTCATAGCTGTGCACATAAAGACAAAAAAGTTGATTTCACAGTGAATAGAATGCTTTGACATAAAAGTAGTATACATTTCAATTTTACACCAAAGCACTTACTGCAAACCTAATGGAAACACTTTAGGTTAACTTTCCACATGATTATGAGTAGTTTGAAAGTTGTTTCATGGCTGTACACATCAACACAAAAAAGTTGTTATCTCAGTGCAGGCAATGCTTAAACAATACAACTAGTATACATTTCAATTTTACACCAAAGCACTTACTGCAAACCTAATGGAAACACTTTAGGTTAACTTTCCACATGATTATGAGTAGTTTGAAAGTTGTTTCATGGCTATACACATCAACACAAAAAAGTTGTTATCTCAGTGCAGGCAATGCTTAAATAATACAACTAGTATACATTTCAATTTTACACCAAAGCACTTACTGCAAACCTAATGGAAACACTTTAGGTTAACTTCCCACATGATTCTGAGATGTCTGAAAGTTGTTTCATACCTGTGCACATAAAGACAAAAAAGTTGATTTCACAGTGAATACAATGCTTGGACATAAAAGTAGTATACATTTCAATTGTGCCTAAAAGTCCTGACTGCATACCTAATGAAAACACATTTGGTTAACTTCCCACATGAGTATGAGTAGGTTTAAAGTTGTTTCATGTCTCAGTTCATCAAGACAAAAAAGTTACTTTCTCAGTACTACTATGCTCTGACATTAAGGTAGTATACATCTCAATTTTACACCAAAGTGCTTACTGCAAACTAATTGAAACACCTCAGGTTAACTTCCCACATGATTATGAGTAGTTTGAAAGTTGTTTCATGGCTGTACACACCAACACAAAAAAGTTGTTATCTCAGTGCATGCAATGCTTAGACAATACAAATAGTATACATTTCAATTTTACACCAAAGCACATACTGCAAACCAAATGGAAACAACTTAGACTAACTTCCCACATGATTCTGAGATGTCTGAAAGTTGTTTCATGCCTGTGCACATCAAGACAAAAAAGTTGTTTTCTCAGTGCATGCAATGCTTTTACAATACAAATAGTATACATTTCAATTTTACACCAAAGCACTTACTGCAAACCTAATGGAAACACCTTCGGTTAACTTTCCACATGATTATGAGTAGTTTGAAAGTTGTTTCATGGCTGTACACATCAACAGAAAAAAGTTGTTATCTCAGTGCATGCAATGCTTAGACAATACAAATAGTATACATTTCAATTTTACTCCAAAGCACTTACTGCAAACCTATTGGAAACACTTTAGGTTAACTTCCCACATGATTCTGAGATGACTGAAATTTGTTTCATACCTGTGCACATAAAGACAAAAAAGTTGATTTCACGGTGAATAGAATGCTTTGACATAAAAGTAGTATACATTTTAATTGTACTCAAAAGTCCTGACTGCAAACCTAATGCAAACACATTTGGTTAACTTCCCAGATGAGTATGACTAGGTTTAAAGTTGTTTCATGCCTCAGTTCATCAAGACAAAAAAGTTACTTTCTCAGTACTACTATGCTCTGACATTAAGGTAGTATACATCTCAATTTTACACCAAAGTTCTTACTGCAAACTAATGGAAACACCTTAGGTTAACTTTCCACATGATTACGAGTAGTTTGAAAGTTGTTTCATGGCTGTACACATCAACACAAAAAAGTTGTTATCTCAGTGCATGCAATGCTTTTACAATACATATAGTATACATTACAATTTTACACCAAAGCACTTACTGCAAACCTAATGGAAACACATTAGGTTAACTTTCCACATGATTCTGAGATGTCTGAAAGTTGTTTCATACCTGTGCACATAAAGACAAAAAAGTTGATTTCTCAGTGCATGCAATGCTTAGACAATACAAATAGTATACATTTCAATTTTACACCAAAGCACTTACTGCAAACCCAATGGAAACAACGTAGACTAACTTCCCACATGATTCTGAGATGTCTGAAAGTTCTTTCATACCTGTGCACATCAAGACAAAAAAGTTGTTTTCTCAGTGCATGCAATGCTTTTACAATACAAATAGTATACATTTCAATTTTACACCAAAGCACTTACTGCAAACCTAATGGAAACACCTTAGGTTAACTTTCCACATGATTATGAGTAGTTTGAAAGTTGTTTCATGGCTGTACACATCAACAGAAAAAACTTGTTATCTCAGTGCATGCAATGCTTAGACAATACAAATAGTATACATTTCAATTTTACTCCAAAGCACTTACTGCAAACCTAATGGAAACACCTTAAGTTAACTTCCCACATGATTCTGAGATGTCTGAAAGTTGTTTCATACCTGTGCACATAAAGACAAAAAAGTTGATTTCACAGTGAATAGAATGCTTTGACATAAAAGTAGTATACATTTCAATTTTACACCAAAGCACTTACTGCAAACCTAATGGAAACACTTTAGGTTAACTTTCCACATGATTATGAGTAGTTTGAAAGTTGTTTCATGGCTGTACACATCAACACAAAAAAGTTGTTATCTCGGTGCATGCAGTGCTTAAACAATACAAATAGTATACATTTCAATTTCACTCCAAAGCACTTACTGCAAACCTAATGGAAACACTTTAAGTTAACTTCCCACATGATTCTGAGATGTCTGAAAGTTGTTTCATACCTGTGCACATAAAGACAAAAAAGTTGATTTCACAGTGAGTAGAATGATTTGACATAAAAGTAGTATACATTTCAATTGTACTCAAAAGTCCTGACTACAAACCTAATGCAAACAGATTTGGTTAACTTCCCAGATGAGTATGACTAGGTTTAAAGTTGTTTCATGCCTCAGTTCATCAAGACAAAAAAGTTAATTTCTCAGTACTACTATGCTCTGACTTTAAGGTAGTATACATCTCAATTTTACACCAAAGTACTTACTGCAAACTAATGGAAACACCTCAGGTTAACTTCCCACATGATTATGAGTAGTTTGAAAGTTGTTTCATGGCTGTACACACCAACACAAAAAAGTTGTTATCTCAGTGCATGCAATGCTTAGACAATACAAATAGTATACATTTCAATTTTACACCAAAGCACATACTGCAAACCAAATGGAAACAACTTAGACTAACTTCCCACATGATTCTGAGATGTCTGAAAGTTGTTTCATGCCTGTGCACATCAAGACAAAAAAGTTGTTTTCTCAGTGCATGCAATGCTTTTACAATACAAATAGTATACATTTCAATTTTACACCAAAGCACTTACTGCAAACCTAATGGAAACACCTTCGGTTAACTTTCCACATGATTATGAGTAGTTTGAAAGTTGTTTCATGGCTGTACACATCAACAGAAAAAAGTTGTTATCTCAGTGCATGCAATGCTTAGACAATACAAATAGTATACATTTCAATTTTACTCCAAAGCACTTACTGCAAACCTATTGGAAACACTTTAGGTTAACTTCCCACATGATTCTGAGATGACTGAAATTTGTTTCATACCTGTGCACATAAAGACAAAAAAGTTGATTTCACGGTGAATAGAATGCTTTGACATAAAAGTAGTATACATTTTAATTGTACTCAAAAGTCCTGACTGCAAACCTAATGCAAACACATTTGGTTAACTTCCCAGATGAGTATGACTAGGTTTAAAGTTGTTTCATGCCTCAGTTCATCAAGACAAAAAAGTTACTTTCTCAGTACTACTATGCTCTGACATTAAGGTAGTATACATCTCAATTTTACACCAAAGTTCTTACTGCAAACTAATGGAAACACCTTAGGTTAACTTTCCACATGATTACGAGTAGTTTGAAAGTTGTTTCATGGCTGTACACATCAACACAAAAAAGTTGTTATCTCAGTGCATGCAATGCTTTTACAATACATATAGTATACATTACAATTTTACACCAAAGCACTTACTGCAAACCTAATGGAAACACATTAGGTTAACTTTCCACATGATTCTGAGATGTCTGAAAGTTGTTTCATACCTGTGCACATAAAGACAAAAAAGTTGATTTCTCAGTGCATGCAATGCTTAGACAATACAAATAGTATACATTTCAATTTTACACCAAAGCACTTACTGCAAACCCAATGGAAACAACGTAGACTAACTTCCCACATGATTCTGAGATGTCTGAAAGTTCTTTCATACCTGTGCACATCAAGACAAAAAAGTTGTTTTCTCAGTGCATGCAATGCTTTTACAATACAAATAGTATACATTTCAATTTTACACCAAAGCACTTACTGCAAACCTAATGGAAACACCTTAGGTTAACTTTCCACATGATTATGAGTAGTTTGAAAGTTGTTTCATGGCTGTACACATCAACAGAAAAAACTTGTTATCTCAGTGCATGCAATGCTTAGACAATACAAATAGTATACATTTCAATTTTACTCCAAAGCACTTACTGCAAACCTAATGGAAACACCTTAAGTTAACTTCCCACATGATTCTGAGATGTCTGAAAGTTGTTTCATACCTGTGCACATAAAGACAAAAAAGTTGATTTCACAGTGAATAGAATGCTTTGACATAAAAGTAGTATACATTTCAATTTTACACCAAAGCACTTACTGCAAACCTAATGGAAACACTTTAGGTTAACTTTCCACATGATTATGAGTAGTTTGAAAGTTGTTTCATGGCTGTACACATCAACACAAAAAAGTTGTTATCTCGGTGCATGCAGTGCTTAAACAATACAAATAGTATACATTTCAATTTCACTCCAAAGCACTTACTGCAAACCTAATGGAAACACTTTAAGTTAACTTCCCACATGATTCTGAGATGTCTGAAAGTTGTTTCATACCTGTGCACATAAAGACAAAAAAGTTGATTTCACAGTGAGTAGAATGATTTGACATAAAAGTAGTATACATTTCAATTGTACTCAAAAGTCCTGACTACAAACCTAATGCAAACAGATTTGGTTAACTTCCCAGATGAGTATGACTAGGTTTAAAGTTGTTTCATGCCTCAGTTCATCAAGACAAAAAAGTTAATTTCTCAGTACTACTATGCTCTGACTTTAAGGTAGTATACATCTCAATTTTACACCAAAGTACTTACTGCAAACTAATGGAAACACCTTAGGTTAACTTCCCACATGATTATGAGTAGTTTGAAAGTTGATTCATGGCTGTACACATCAACACAAAAAAGTTGTTTTCTCAGTGCATGTAATGCTTAGACAATACAAATAGTATACATTTCAATTTTACACCAAAGTACTTACTGCAAACCTAATGGAAACAACTTAGATTAACTTCCCATATGATTCTGAGATGTCTGAAAATTGTTTCATACCTGTGCACATCAAGACAAAAAAGTTGTTTTCTCAGTGCATGCAATGCTTTTACAATACAAATAGTATACATTTCAATTTTACACCAAAGCACTTACTGCAAACCTAATGGAAACACCTTAGGTTAACTTTCCACATGATTATGAGTAGTTTGAAAGTTGTTTCATGGCTGTACACATCAACAGAAAAAACTTGTTATCTCAGTGCATGCAATGCTTAGACAATACAAATAGTATACATTTCAATTTTACTCCAAAGCACTTACTGCAAACCTAATGGAAACACCTTAAGTTAACTTCCCACATGATTCTGAGATGTCTGAAAGTTGTTTCATACCTGTGCACATAAAGACAAAAAAGTTGATTTCACAGTGAATAGAATGCTTTGACATAAAAGTAGTATACATTTCAATTTTACACCAAAGCACTTACTGCAAACCTAATGGAAACACTTTAGGTTAACTTTCCACATGATTATGAGTAGTTTGAAAGTTGTTTCATGGCTGTACACATCAACACAAAAAAGTTGTTATCTCGGTGCATGCACTGCTTAAACAATCCAAATAGTATACATTTCAATTTCACTCCAAAGCACTTACTGCAAACCTAATGGAAACACTTTAAGTTAACTTCCCACATGATTCTGAGATGTCTGAAAGTTGTTTCATACCTGTGCACATAAAGACAAAAAAGTTGATTTCACAGTGAGTAGAATGATTTGACATAAAAGTAGTATACATTTCAATTGTACTCAAAAGTCCTGACTGCAAACCTAATGCAAACAGATTTGGTTAACTTCCCAGATGAGTATGACTAGGTTTAAAGTTGTTTCATGCCTCAGTTCATCAAGACAAAAAAGTTAATTTCTCAGTACTACTATGCTCTGACTTTAAGGTAGTATACATCTCAATTTTACACCAAAGTACTTACTGCAAACTAATGGAAACACCTTAGGTTAACTTCCCACATGATTATGAGTAGTTTGAAAGTTGATTCATGGCTGTACACATCAACACAAAAAAGTTGTTTTCTCAGTGCATGTAATGCTTAGACAATACAAATAGTATACATTTCAATTTTACACCAAAGTACTTACTGCAAACCTAATGGAAACAACTTAGATTAACTTCCCATATGATTCTGAGATGTCTGAAAATTGTTTCATACCTGTGCACATCAAGACAAAAAAGTTGTTTTCTCAGTGCATGCAATGCTTTTACAATACAAATAGTATACATTTCAATATTACACCAAAGCACTTACTGCGAACCTAATGGAAACACCTTAGGTCAACTTTCCACATGATTATGAGTAGTTTGAAAGTTGTTTCATGGCTGAACACATCAACAGAAAAAAGTTGTTATCTCAGTGCATGCAATGCTTAGACAATACAAATAGTATACATTTCAATTTTACACCAAAGCACTTACTGCAAACCTAATGGAAACAACTTAGGTTAACTTCCCACATGATTCTGAGATGTCTGAAAGTAGTTTCATACCTGTGCACATCAAGGCAAAAAAGTTGTTTTCTCAGTGCATGCAATGCTTTTACAATACAAATAGAATACATTTCAATTTTACACCAAAGTACTTACTGCAAACCTAATGGAAACACCTTAGGTGAACTTCCCACATGATTATGAGTAGTTTGAAAGCTGTTTCATGGCTGTACACATCAACAGAAAAAAGTTGTTAGCTCAGTGCCTGCAATGCTTAGACAATACAAATAGTATACATTTCAATTTTACTCCAAAGCACTTACTGCAAACCTAATGGAAACACTTTAATTTAACTTCCCACATGATTCTGAGATGTCTGAAAGTTGTTTCATACCTGTGCACATAAAGACAAAAAAGTTGATTTCACAGTGAATAGAATGCTTTGACATAAAAGTAGTATACATTTCAATTTTACACCAAAGCACTTACTGCAAACCTAATGGAAACACTTTAGGTTAACTTTCCACATGATTATGAGTAGTTTGAAAGTTGATTCATGGCTGTACACCTCAACACAAAAAAGTTGTTTTCTCAGTGCATGTAATGCTTAGACAATACAAATAGTATACATTTCAATTTTACACCAAAGTACTTACTGCAAACCTAATGGAAACAACTTAGATTAACTTCCCATATGATTCTGAGATGTCTGAAAATTGTTTCATACCTGTGCACATCAAGACAAAAAAGTTGTTTTCTCAGTGCATGCAATGCTTTTACAATACAAATAGTATACATTTCAATATTACACCAAAGCACTTACTGCGAACCTAATGGAAACACCTTAGGTCAACTTTCCACATGATTATGAGTAGTTTGAAAGTTGTTTCATGGCTGTACACATCAACACAAAAAAGTTGTTATCTCAGTGCATGCAATGCTTAGACAATACAAATAGTATACATTTCAATTTTACACCAAAGCACTTACTGCAAACCTAATGGAAACAACTTAGGTTAACTTCCCACATGATTCTGAGATGTCTGAAAGTTGTTTCATAGCTGTGCACATAAAGACAAAAAAGTTCATTTCCCAGTGAATAGAATGCTTTAACATAAAAGTAGTATACATTTCAATTTTACACCAAAGCACTTACTGCAAACCTAATGGAAACACTTTAGGTTAACTTTCCACATGATTATGAGTAGTTTGAAAGTTGATTCATGGCTGTACACCTCAACACAAAAAAGTTGTTTTCTCAGTGCATGTAATGCTTAGACAATACAAATAGTATACATTTCAATTTTACACCAAAGTACTTACTGCAAACCTAATGGAAACAACTTAGATTAACTTCCCATATGATTCTGAGATGTCTGAAAATTGTTTCATACCTGTGCACATCAAGACAAAAAAGTTGTTTTCTCAGTGCATGCAATGCTTTTACAATACAAATAGTATACATTTCAATATTACACCAAAGCACTTACTGCGAACCTAATGGAAACACCTTAGGTCAACTTTCCACATGATTATGAGTAGTTTGAAAGTTGTTTCATGGCTGTACACATCAACACAAAAAAGTTGTTATCTCAGTGCATGCAATGCTTAGACAATACAAATAGTATACATTTCAATTTTACACCAAAGCACTTACTGCAAACCTAATGGAAAGAACTTAGGTTAACTTCCCACATGATTCTGAGATGTCTGAAAGTTGTTTCATAGCTGTGCACATAAAGACAAAAAAGTTCATTTCCCAGTGAATAGAATGCTTTAACATAAAAGTAGTATACATTTCAATTTTACACCAAAGCACTTACTGCAAACCTAATGGAAACACTTTAGGTTAACTTTCCACATGATTATGAGTAGTTTGAAAGTTGTTTCATGGCTGTACACATCAACAGAAAAAAGTTGTTATCTCAGTGCATGCAATGCTTAGACAATACAAATAGTATACATTTCAATTTTACACCAAAGCACTTACTGCAAACCTAATGGAAACAACTTAGGTTAACTTCCCACATGATTCTGAGATGTCTGAAAGTTGTTTCATACCTGTGCACATGAAGACAAAAAAGTTGATTTCACAGTGAGTAGAATTATTTGACATAAAAGTAGTATACATTTCAATTGTACTCAAAAGTCCTGACTGCAAACCTAATGCAAACAGATTTGGTTAACTTCCCAGATGAGTATGACTAGGTTTAAAGTTGTTTCATGCCTCAGTTCATCAAGACAAAAAAGTTAATTTCTCAGTACTACTATGCTCTGACTTTAAGGTAGCATACATCTCAATTTTACACCAAAGTACTTACTGCAAACTAATGGACACACCTTAGGTTAACTTCCCACATGATTATGAGTAGTTTGAAAGTTGATTCATGGCTGTACACATCAACACAAAAAAGTTGTTATCTCACTGCATGTAATGCTTAGACAATTCAAATAGTATACATTTCAATTTTACACCAAAGTACTTACTGCAAACCTAATGGAAACACCATAGGTTAACTTCCCACATGATTCTGAGATGTCTGAAAGTTGTTTCATAGCTGTGCACATAAAGACAAAAAAGTTGATTTCCCAGTGAATAGAATGCTTTAACATAAAAGTAGTATACATTTCAATTTTACACCAAAGCACTTACTGCAAACCTAATGGAAACACTTTAGGTTAACTTTCCACATGATTATGAGTAGTTTGAAAGTTGTTTCATGGCTGTACACATCAAGAGAAAAAAGTTGTTATCTCAGAGTATGCAATGCTTAGACAATACAAATAGTATACATTTCAATTTTACACCAAAGCACTTACTGCAAACCTAATGGAAACACTTTAAGTTAACTTCCCACATGATTCTGAGATGTCTGAAAGTTGTTTCATACCTGTGCACATAAAGACAAAAAAGTTGATTTCACAGTGAGTAGAATGATTTGACATAAAAGTAGTATACATTTCAATTGTACTCAAAAGTCCTGACTGCAAACCTAATGCAAACAGATTTGGTTAACTTCCCAGATGAGTATGACTAGGTTTAAAGTTGTTTCATGCCTCAGTTCATCAAGACAAAAAAGTTAATTTCTCAGTACTAGTATGCTCTGACTTTAAGGTAGTATACATCTCAATTTTACACCAAAGTACTTACTGCAAACTAATGGAAACACCTTAGGTTAACTTCCCACATGATTATGAGTAGTTTGAAAGTTGATTCATGGCTGTACACATCAACACAAAAAAGTTGTTTTCTCAGTGCATGTAATGCTTAGACAATACAAATAGTATACATTTCAATTTTACACCAAAGTACTTACTGCAAACCTAATGGAAACAACTTAGATTAACTTCCCATATGATTCTGAGATGTCTGAAAATTGTTTCATACCTGTGCACATCAAGACAAAAAAGTTGTTTTCTCAGTGCATGCAATGCTTTTACAATACAAATAGTATACATTTCAATATTACACCAAAGCACTTACTGCGAACCTAATGGAAACACCTTAGGTCAACTTTCCACATGATTATGAGTAGTTTGAAAGTTGTTTCATGGCTGTACACATCAACAGAAAAAAGTTGTTATCTCAGTGCATGCAATGCTTAGACAATACAAATAGTATACATTTCAATTTTACACCAAAGCACTTACTGCAAACCTAATGGAAACAACTTAGGTTAACTTCCCACATGATTCTGAGATGTCTGAAAGTAGTTTCATACCTGTGCACATCAAGACAAAAAAGTTGTTTTCTCAGTGCATGCAATGCTTTTACAATACAAATAGTATACATTTCAATTTTACACCAAAGTACTTACTGCAAACCTAATGGAAACACCTTAGGTGAACTTCCCACATGAATATGAGTAGTTTGAAAGCTGTTTCATGGCTGTACACATCAACAGAAAAAAGTTGTTAGCTCAGTGCCTGCAATGCTTAGACAATACAAATAGTATACATTTCAATTTTACTCCAAAGCACTTACTGCAAACCTAATGGAAACACTTTAATTTAACTTCCCACATGATTCTGAGATGTCTGAAAGTTGTTTCATACCTGTGCACATAAAGACAAAAAAGTTGATTTCACAGTGAATAGAATGCTTTGACATAAAAGTAGTATACATTTCAATTTTACACCAAAGCACTTACTGCAAACCTAATGGAAACACTTTAGGTTAACTTTCCACATGATTATGAGTAGTTTGAAAGTTGATTCATGGCTGTACACCTCAACACAAAAATGTTGTTTTCTCAGTGCATGTAATGCTTAGACAATACAAATAGTATACATTTCAATTTTACACCAAGGTACTTACTGCAAACCTAATGGATACAACTTAGATTAACTTCCCATATGATTCTGAGATGTCTGAAAATTGTTTCATACCTGTGCACATCAAGACAAAAAAGTTGTTTTCTCAGTGCATGCAATGCTTTTACAATACAAATAGTATACATTTCAATATTACACCAAAGCACTTACTGCGAACCTAATGGAAACACCTTAGGTCAACTTTCCACATGATTATGAGTAGTTTGAAAGTTGTTTCATGGCTGTACACATCAACACAAAAAAGTTGTTATCTCAGTGCATGCAATGCTTAGACAATACAAATAGTATACATTTCAATTTTACACCAAAGCACTTACTGCAAACCTAATGGAAACAACTTAGGTTAACTTCCCACATGATTCTGAGATGTCTGAAAGTTGTTTCATAGCTGTGCACATAAAGACAAAAAAGTTCATTTCCCAGTGAATAGAATGCTTTAACATAAAAGTAGTATACATTTCAATTTTACACCAAAGCACTTACTGCAAACCTAATGGAAACACTTTAGGTTAACTTTCCACATGATTATGAGTAGTTTGAAAGTTGTTTCATGGCTGTACACATCAACAGAAAAAAGTTGTTATCTCAGTGCATGCAATGCTTAGACAATACAAATAGTATACATTTCAATTTTAAACCAAAGCACTTACTGCAAACCTAATGGAAACACCTTAGGTTAACTTCCCACATGATTCTGAGATGTCTGAAAGTTGTTTCATACCTGTGCACATAAAGACAAAAAAGTTGATTTCACAGTGAGTAGAATGATTTGACATAAAAGTAGTATACATTTCAATTGTACTCAAAAGTCCTGACTGCAAACCTAATGCAAACAGATTTGGTTAACTTCCCAGATGAGTATGACTAGGTTTAAAGTTGTTTCATGCCTCAGTTCATCAAGACAAAAAAGTTAATTTCTCAGTACTACTATGCTCCTACTTTAAGGTAGCATACATCTCAATTTTACACCAAAGTACTTACTGCAAACTAATGGACACACCTTAGGTTAACTTCCCACATGATTATGAGTAGTTTGAAAGTTGATTCATGGCTGTACACATCAACACAAAAAAGTTGTTATCTCACTGCATGTAATGCTTAGACAATTCAAATAGTATACATTTCAATTTTACACCAAAGTACTTACTGCAAACCTAATGGAAACACCATAGGTTAACTTCCCACATGATTCTGAGATGTCTGAAAGTTGTTTCATAGCTGTGCACATAAAGACAAAAAAGTTGATTTCCCAGTGAATAGAATGCTTTAAAATAAAAGTAGTATACATTTCAATTTTACACCAAAGCACTTACTGCAAACCTAATGGAAACACTTTAGGTTAACTTTCCACATGATTATGAGTAGTTTGAAAGTTGTTTCATGGCTGTACACATCAACAGAAAAAAGTTGTTATCTCAGAGTATGCAATGCTTAGACAATACAAATAGTATACATTTCAATTTTACACCAAAGCACTTACTGCAAACCTAATGGAAACAACTTAGGTTAACTTCCCACATGATTCTGAGATGTCTGAAAGTTGTTTCATACCTGTGCACATCAAGACAAAAAAGTTGTTTTCTCAGTGCATGCAATGCTTTTACAATACAAATAGTATACATTTCAATTTTACACCACAGCACTTACTGCAAACCTAATGGAAACACCTTAGGTCAACTTTCCACATGAGTATGAGTAGTTTGAAAGTTGTTTCATGGCTGTACACATGAACACAAAAAATTTGTTATCTCAGTGCATGCAGTGCTTAAACAATACAAATAGTATACATTTCAATTTTACTCCAAAGCACTTACTGCAAACCTAATGGAAACACTTTAAGTTAACTTCCCACATGATTCTGAGATGTCTGAAAGTTGTTTCATACCTGTGCACATAAAGACAAAAAAGTTGATTTCACAGTGAATAGAATGCTTTGACATAAAAGTAGTATACATTTCAATTGTACTCAAAACTCCTGACTGCAAACCTAATGCAAACAGATTTGGTTGACTTCCCAGATGAGTATGACTAGGTTTAAAGTTGTTTCATGCCTCAGTTCATCAAGACAAAAAAGTTAATTTCTCAGTACTACTATGCTCTGACTTTAAGGTAGTATACATCTCAATTTTACACCAAAGTACTTACTGCAAACTAATGGAAACACCTTAGGTTAACTTCCCACATGATTATGAGTAGTTTGAAAGTTGTTTCATGGCTGTACACATCAACACAAAAAAGTTGTTATCTCAGTGCATGCAATGCTTAGAGAATACAAATAGTATACATTTCAATTTTACACCAAAGCACTTACTGCAAACCTAATGGAAACAACTTAGGTTAACTTCCCACATGATTCTGAGATGTCTGAAAGTTGTTTCATAGCTGTGCACATAAAGACAAAAAAGTTCATTTCCCAGTGAATAGAATGCTTTAACATAAAAGTAGTATACATTTCAATTTTACACCAAAGCACTTACTGCAAACCTAATGGAAACACTTTAGGTTAACTTTCCACATGATTATGAGTAGTTTGAAAGTTGTTTCATGGCTGTACACATCAACAGAAAAAACTTGTTATCTCAGTGCATGCAATGCTTAGACAAATACAAATAGTATACATTTCAATTTTACACCAAAGCACTTACTGCAAACCTAATGGAAACAACTTAGCTTAACTTCCCACATGATTCTGAGATGTCTGAAAGTAGTTTCATACCTGTGCACATCAAGACAAAAAAGTTGTTTTCTCAGTGCATGCAATGCTTTTACAATACAAATAGTATACATTTCAATTTTACACCAAAGTACTTACTGCAAACCTAATGGAAACACCTTAGGTGAACTTCCCACATGATTATGAGTAGTTTGAAAGCTGTTTCATGGCTGTACACATCAACAGAAAAAAGTTGTTAGCTCAGTGCCTGCAATGCTTAGACAATACAAATAGTATACATTTCAATTTTACTCCAAAGCACTTACTGCAAACCTAATGGAAACACTTTAATTTAACTTCCCACATGATTCTGAGATGTCTGAAAGTTGTTTCATACCTGTGCACATAAAGACAAAAAAGTTGATTTCACAGTGAATAGAATGCTTTGACATAAAAGTAGTATACAATTCAATTTTACACCAAAGCACTTACTGCAAACCTAATGGAAACACTTTAGGTTAACTTTCCACATGATTATGAGTAGTTTGAAAGTTGTTTCATGGCTGTACACATCAACACAAAAAAGTTGTTATCTCAGTGCATGCAGTGCTTAAACAATACAAATAGTATACATTTCAATTTTACTCCAAAGCACTTACTGCAAACCTAATGGAAACACTTTAATTTAACTTCCCACATGATTCTGAGATGTCTGAAGGTTGTTTCATACCTGTGCACATAAAGACAAAAAAGTTGATTTCACAGTGAATAGAATGCTTTGACATAAAAGTAGTATACATTTCAATTGTACTCAAAAGTCCTGACTGCAAACCTAATGCAAACAGATTTGGTTAACTTCCCAGATGAGTATGACTAGGTTTAAAGTTGTTTCATGCCTCAGTTCATCAAGACAAAAAAGTTAATTTCTCAGTACTACTATGCTCTGACTTTAAGGTAGTATACATCTCAATTTTACACCAAAGTACTTACTGCAAACTAATGGAAACACCTTAGGTTAACTTCCCACATGATTATGAGTAGTTTGAAAGTTGTTTCATGGCTGTACACATCAACACAAAAAAGTTGTTATCTCAGTGCATGCAATGCTTAGACAATACAAATAGTATACATTTCAACTCTACTCCAAAGCACTTACTGCAAACCTAATGGAAACAGCATAGGTTAACTTCCCACATGATTCTGAGATGTCTGAAAGTTGTTTCATAGCTGTGCACATAAAGACAAAAAAGTTGATTTCACAGTGAATAGAATGCTTTGACTTAAAAGTAGTATACATTTCAATTTTACACCAAAGCACTTACTGCAAACCTAATGGAAACACTTTAGGTTAACTTTCCACATGATTATGAGTAGTTTGAAAGTTGTTTCATGGCTGTACACATCAACACAAAAAAGTTGTTATCTCAGTGCATGCACTGCTTAAACAATACAAATAGTATGCATTTCAATTTTACTCCAAAGCACTTACTGCAAACCTAATGGAAACACTTTAAGTTAACTTCCCACATGATTCTGAGATGTCTGAAAGTTGTTTCATACCTGTGCACATCAAGACAAAAAAGTTGTTTTCTCAGTGCATGCAATGCTTTTACAATACAAATAGTATACATTTCAATTTTACACCAAAGCACTTACTGCAAACCTAATGGAGACACCTTAGGTCAACTTTCCACATGATTATGAGTAGTTTGAAAGTTGTTTCATGGCTGTACACATCAACACAAAAAAGTTGTTATCTCAGTGCATGCAATGCTCAGACAATACAAATAGTATACATTTCAATTTTACACCAAAGCACTTACTGCAAACCTAATGGAAACAACTTAGGTTAACTTCCCACATGATTCTGAGATGTCTGAAAGTTGTTTCATAGCTGTGCACATAAAGACAGAAAAGTTGATTTCACAGTGAATAGAATGCTTTGACATAAAAGTAGTATACATTTCAATTGTACTCAAAAGTCCTGACTGCAAACCTAATGCAAACAGATTTGGTTGACTTCCCAGATGAGTATGACTAGGTTTAAAGTTGTTTCATGCCGCAGTTCATCAAGACAAAAAAGTTAATTTCTCAGTACTACTATGCTCTGACTTTAAGGTAGTATACATCTCAATTTTACACCAAAGTACTTACTGCAAACTAATGGAAACACCTTAGGTCAACTTCCCACATGATTATGAGTAGTTTGAAAGTTATTTCATGGCTGTACACATCAACACAAAAAAGCTGTTATCTCAGTGCATGCAATGCTTTGACAATACAAATAGTATGCATTTCAATTTTACACCAAAGTACTTACTGCAAACCTAATGGAAACACCATAGGTTAACTTCCCACATGATTCTGAGATGTCTGAAAGTTGTTTCATAGCTGTGCACATACAGACAAAAAAGTTGATTTCACAGTGAATAGAATGCTTTGACATAAAAGTAGTATACATTTCAATTTTACACCAAAGCACTTACTGCAAACCTAATGGAAACACTTTAGGTTAACTTTCCACATGATTATGAGTAGTTTGAAAGTTGTTTCATGGCTGTGCACATCAACACAAAAAAGTTGTTATCTCGGTGCATGCACTGCTTAAACAATACAAATAGTATACATTTCAATTTCACTCCAAAGCACTTACTGCAAACCTAATGGAAACACTTTAAGTTAACTTCCCACATGATTCTGAGATGTCTGAAAGTTGTTTCATACCTGTGCACATAAAGACAAAAAAGTTGATTTCACAGTGAGTAGAATGATTTGACATAAAAGTAGTATACATTTCAATTGTACTCAAAAGTCCTGACTGCAAACCTAATGCAAACAGATTTAGTTAACTTCCCAGATGAGTATGACTAGGTTTAAAGTTGTTTCATGCCTCAGTTCATCAAGACAAAAAAGTTAATTTCTCAGTACTACTATGCTCTGACTTTAAGGTAGTATACATCTCAATTTTACACCAAAGTACTTACTGCAAACTAATGGAAACACCTTAGGTTAACTTCCCACATGATTATGAGTAGTTTGAAAGTTGATTCATGGCTGTACACATCAACACAAAAAAGTTGTTTTCTCAGTGCATGTAATGCTTAGACAATACAAATAGTATACATTTCAATTTTACACCAAAGTACTTACTGCAAACCTAATGGAAACAACTTAGATTAACTTCCCATATGATTCTGAGATGTCTGAAAATTGTTTCATACCTGTGCACATCAAGACAAAAAAGTTGTTTTCTGAGTGCATGCAATGCTTTTACAATACAAATAGTATACATTTCAATTTTACACCAAAGCACTTACTGCAAACCTAATGGAAACACCTTAGGTCAACTTTCCACATGATTATGAGTAGTTTGAAAGTTGTTTCATGGCTGTACACATCAACACAAAAAAGTTGTTATCTCAGTGCATGCAATGCTTTGACAATACAAATAGTATACATTTCAATTTTACACCAAAGCACTTACTGCGAACCTAATGGAAACAACTTAGGTTAACTTCCCACATGATTCTGAGATGTCTGAAAGTTGTTTCATAGCTGTGCACATAAAGACAAAAAAGTTCATTTCCCAGTGAATAGAATGCTTTAACATAAAATTAGTATACATTTCAATTTTACACCAAAGTACTTACTGCAAACCTAATGGAAACACCTTAGGTGAACTTCCCACATGATTATGAGTAGTTTGAAAGCTGTTTCATGGCTGTACACATCAACAGAAAAAAGTTGTTAGCTCAGTGCCTGCAATGCTTAGACAATACAAATAGTATACATTTCAATTTTACTCCAAAGCACTTACTGCAAACCTAATGGAAACACTTTAATTTAACTTCCCACATGATTCTGAGATGTCTGAAAGTTGTTTCATACCTGTGCACATAAAGACAAAAAAGTTGATTTCACAGTGAATAGAATGCTTTGACATAAAAGTAGTATACATTTCAATTTTACACCAAAGCACTTACTGCAAACCTAATGGAAACACCTTAGGTCAACTTTCCACATGAGTATGAGTAGTTTGAAAGTTGTTTCATGGCTGTACACATCAACACAAAAAATTTGTTATCTCAGTGCATGCAGTGCTTAAACAATACAAATAGTATACATTTCAATTTTACTCCAAAGCACTTACTGCAAACCTAATGGAAACACTTTAAGTTAACTTCCCACATGATTCTGAGATGTCTGAAAGTTGTTTCATACCTGTGCACATAAAGACAAAAAAGTTGATTTCACAGTGAATAGAATGCTTTGACATAAAAGTAGTATACATTTCAATTGTACTCAAAACTCCTGACTGCAAACCTAATGCAAACAGATTTGGTTGACTTCCCAGATGAGTATGACTAGGTTTAAAGTTGTTTCATGCCTCAGTTCATCAAGACAAAAAAGTTAATTTCTCAGTACTACTATGCTCTGACTTTAAGGTAGTATACATCTCAATTTTACACCAAAGTACTTACTGCAAACTAATGGAAACACCTTAGGTTAACTTCCCACATGATTATGAGTAGTTTGAAAGTTGTTTCATGGCTGTACACATCAACACAAAAAAGTTGTTATCTCAGTGCATGCAATGCTTAGAGAATACAAATAGTATACATTTCAATTTTACACCAAAGCACTTACTGCAAACCTAATCGAAACAACTTAGGTTAACTTCCCACATGATTCTGAGATGTCTGAAAGTTGTTTCATAGCTGTGCACATAAAGACAAAAAAGTTCATTTCCCAGTGAATAGAATGCTTTAACATAAAAGTAGTATACATTTCAATTTTACACCAAAGCACTTACTGCAAACCTAATGGAAACACTTTAGGTTAACTTTCCACATGATTATGAGTAGTTTGAAAGTTGTTTCATGGCTGTACACATCAACAGAAAAAACTTGTTATCTCAGTGCATGCAATGCTTAGACAATACAAATAGTATACATTTCAATTTTACACCAAAGCACTTACTGCAAACCTAATGGAAACAACTTAGGTTAACTTCCCACATGATTCTGAGATGTCTGAAAGTAGTTTCATACCTGTGCACATCAAGACAAAAAAGTTGTTTTCTCAGTGCATGCAATGCTTTTACAATACAAATAGTATACATTTCAATTTTACACCAAAGTACTTACTGCAAACCTAATGGAAACACCTTAGGTGAACTTCCCACATGATTATGAGTAGTTTGAAAGCTGTTTCATGGCTGTACACATCAACAGAAAAAAGTTGTTAGCTCAGTGCCTGCAATGCTTAGACAATACAAATAGTATACATTTCAATTTTACTCCAAAGCACTTACTGCAAACCTAATGGAAACACTTTAATTTAACTTCCCACATGATTCTGAGATGTCTGAAAGTTGTTTCATACCTGTGCACATAAAGACAAAAAAGTTGATTTCACAGTGAATAGAATGCTTTGACATAAAAGTAGTATACAATTCAATTTTACACCAAAGCACTTACTGCAAACCTAATGGAAACACTTTAGGTTAACTTTCCACATGATTATGAGTAGTTTGAAAGTTGTTTCATGGCTGTACACATCAACACAAAAAAGTTGTTATCTCAGTGCATGCAGTGCTTAAACAATACAAATAGTATACATTTCAATTTTACTCCAAAGCACTTACTGCAAACCTAATGGAAACACTTTAATTTAACTTCCCACATGATTCTGAGATGTCTGAAAATTGTTTCATAGCTGTGCACATAAAGACAAAAAAGTTCATTTCCCAGTGAATAGAATGCTTTAACATAAAAGTAGTATACATTTCAATTTTACACCAAAGCACTTACTGCAAACCTAATGGAAACACTTTAGGTTAACTTTCCACATGATTATGAGTAGTTTGAAAGTTGTTTCATGGCTGTACACATCAACAGAAAAAAGTTGTTATCTCAGTGCATGCAATGCTTAGACAATACAAATAGTATACATTTCAATTTTAAACCAAAGCACTTACTGCAAACCTAATGGAAACAACTTAGGTTAACTTCCCACATGATTCTGAGATGTCTGAAAGTTGTTTCATACCTGTGCACATAAAGACAAAAAAGTTGATTTCACAGTGAGTAGAATGATTTGACATAAAAGTAGTATACATTTCAATTGTACTCAAAAGTCCTGACTGCAAACCTAATGCAAACAGATTTGGTTAACTTCCCAGATGAGTATGACTAGGTTTAAAGTTGTTTCATGCCTCAGTTCATCAAGACAAAAAAGTTAATTTCTCAGTACTACTATGCTCTGACTTTAAGGTAGCATACATCTCAATTTTACACCAAAGTACTTACTGCAAACTAATGGACACACCTTAGGTTAACTTCCCACATGATTATGAGTAGTTTGAAAGTTGATTCATGGCTGTACACATCAACACAAAAAAGTTGTTATCTCACTGCATGTAATGCTTAGACAATTCAAATAGTATACATTTCAATTTTACACCAAAGTACTTACTGCAAACCTAATGGAAACACCATAGGTTAACTTCCCACATGATTCTGAGATGTCTGAAAGTTGTTTCATAGCTGTGCACATAAAGACAAAAAAGTTGATTTCCCAGTGAATAGAATGCTTTAACATAAAAGTAGTATACATTTCAATTTTACACCAAAGCACTTACTGCAAACCTAATGGAAACACTTTAGGTTAACTTTCCACATGATTATGAGTAGTTTGAAAGTTGTTTCATGGCTGTACACATCAACAGAAAAAAGTTGTTATCTCAGAGTATGCAATGCTTAGACAATACAAATAGTATACATTTCAATTTTACACCAAAGCACTTACTGCAAACCTAATGGAAACAACTTAGGTTAACTTCCCACATGATTCTGAGATGTCTGAAAGTTGTTTCATACCTGTGCACATCAAGACAAAAAAGTTGTTTTCTCAGTGCATGCAATGCTTTTACAATACAAATAGTATACATTTCAATTTTACACCACAGCACTTACTGCAAACCTAATGGAAACACCTTAGGTCAACTTTCCACATGAGTATGAGTAGTTTGAAAGTTGTTTCATGGCTGTACACATGAACACAAAAAATTTGTTATCTCAGTGCATGCAGTGCTTAAACAATACAAATAGTATACATTTCAATTTTACTCCAAAGCACTTACTGCAAACCTAATGGAAACACTTTAAGTTAACTTCCCACATGATTCTGAGATGTCTGAAAGTTGTTTCATACCTGTGCACATAAAGACAAAAAAGTTGATTTCACAGTGAATAGAATGCTTTGACATAAAAGTAGTATACATTTCAATTGTACTCAAAACTCCTGACTGCAAACCTAATGCAAACAGATTTGGTTGACTTCCCAGATGAGTATGACTAGGTTTAAAGTTGTTTCATGCCTCAGTTCATCAAGACAAAAAAGTTAATTTCTCAGTACTACTATGCTCTGACTTTAAGGTAGTATACATCTCAATTTTACACCAAAGTACTTACTGCAAACTAATGGAAACACCTTAGGTTAACTTCCCACATGATTATGAGTAGTTTGAAAGTTGTTTCATGGCTGTACACATCAACACAAAAAAGTTGTTATCTCAGTGCATGCAATGCTTAGAGAATACAAATAGTATACATTTCAATTTTACACCAAAGCACTTACTGCAAACCTAATGGAAACAACTTAGGTTAACTTCCCACATGATTCTGAGATGTCTGAAAGTTGTTTCATAGCTGTGCACATAAAGACAAAAAAGTTCATTTCCCAGTGAATAGAATGCTTTAACATAAAAGTAGTATACATTTCAATTTTACACCAAAGCACTTACTGCAAACCTAATGGAAACACTTTAGGTTAACTTTCCACATGATTATGAGTAGTTTGAAAGTTGTTTCATGGCTGTACACATCAACAGAAAAAACTTGTTATCTCAGTGCATGCAATGCTTAGACAATACAAATAGTATACATTTCAATTTTACACCAAAGCACTTACTGCAAACCTAATGGAAACAACTTAGGTTAACTTCCCACATGATTCTGAGATGTCTGAAAGTAGTTTCATACCTGTGCACATCAAGACAAAAAAGTTGTTTTCTCAGTGCATGCAATGCTTTTACAATACAAATAGTATACATTTCAATTTTACACCAAAGTACTTACTGCAAACCTAATGGAAACACCTTAGGTGAACTTCCCACATGATTATGAGTAGTTTGAAAGCTGTTTCATGGCTGTACACATCAACAGAAAAAAGTTGTTAGCTCAGTGCCTGCAATGCTTAGACAATACAAATAGTATACATTTCAATTTTACTCCAAAGCACTTACTGCAAACCTAATGGAAACACTTTAATTTAACTTCCCACATGATTCTGAGATGTCTGAAAGTTGTTTCATACCTGTGCACATAAAGACAAAAAAGTTGATTTCACAGTGAATAGAATGCTTTGACATAAAAGTAGTATACAATTCAATTTTACACCAAAGCACTTACTGCAAACCTAATGGAAACACTTTAGGTTAACTTTCCACATGATTATGAGTAGTTTGAAAGTTGTTTCATGGCTGTACACATCAACACAAAAAAGTTGTTATCTCAGTGCATGCAGTGCTTAAACAATACAAATAGTATACATTTCAATTTTACTCCAAAGCACTTACTGCAAACCTAATGGAAACACTTTAATTTAACTTCCCACATGATTCTGAGATGTCTGAAAATTGTTTCATAGCTGTGCACATAAAGACAAAAAAGTTCATTTCCCAGTGAATAGAATGCTTTAACATAAAAGTAGTATACATTTCAATTTTACACCAAAGCACTTACTGCAAACCTAATGGAAACACTTTAGGTTAACTTTCCACATGATTATGAGTAGTTTGAAAGTTGTTTCATGGCTGTACACATCAACAGAAAAAAGTTGTTATCTCAGTGCATGCAATGCTTAGACAATACAAATAGTATACATTTCAATTTTAAACCAAAGCACTTACTGCAAACCTAATGGAAACAACTTAGGTTAACTTCCCACATGATTCTGAGATGTCTGAAAGTTGTTTCATACCTGTGCACATAAAGACAAAAAAGTTGATTTCACAGTGAGTAGAATGATTTGACATAAAAGTAGTATACATTTCAATTGTACTCAAAAGTCCTGACTGCAAACCTAATGCAAACAGATTTGGTTAACTTCCCAGATGAGTATGACTAGGTTTAAAGTTGTTTCATGCCTCAGTTCATCAAGACAAAAAAGTTAATTTCTCAGTACTACTATGCTCTGACTTTAAGGTAGCATACATCTCAATTTTACACCAAAGTACTTACTGCAAACTAATGGACACACCTTAGGTTAACTTCCCACATGATTATGAGTAGTTTGAAAGTTGATTCATGGCTGTACACATCAACACAAAAAAGTTGTTATCTCACTGCATGTAATGCTTAGACAATTCAAATAGTATACATTTCAATTTTACACCAAAGTACTTACTGCAAACCTAATGGAAACACCATAGGTTAACTTCCCACATGATTCTGAGATGTCTGAAAGTTGTTTCATAGCTGTGCACATAAAGACAAAAAAGTTGATTTCCCAGTGAATAGAATGCTTTAACATAAAAGTAGTATACATTTCAATTTTACACCAAAGCACTTACTGCAAACCTAATGGAAACACTTTAGGTTAACTTTCCACATGATTATGAGTAGTTTGAAAGTTGTTTCATGGCTGTACACATCAACAGAAAAAAGTTGTTATCTCAGAGTATGCAATGCTTAGACAATACAAATAGTATACATTTCAATTTTACACCAAAGCACTTACTGCAAACCTAATGGAAACAACTTAGGTTAACTTCCCACATGATTCTGAGATGTCTGAAAGTTGTTTCATACCTGTGCACATCAAGACAAAAAAGTTGTTTTCTCAGTGCATGCAATGCTTTTACAATACAAATAGTATACATTTCAATTTTACACCACAGCACTTACTGCAAACCTAATGGAAACACCTTAGGTCAACTTTCCACATGAGTATGAGTAGTTTGAAAGTTGTTTCATGGCTGTACACATGAACACAAAAAATTTGTTATCTCAGTGCATGCAGTGCTTAAACAATACAAATAGTATACATTTCAATTTTACTCCAAAGCACTTACTGCAAACCTAATGGAAACACTTTAAGTTAACTTCCCACATGATTCTGAGATGTCTGAAAGTTGTTTCATACCTGTGCACATAAAGACAAAAAAGTTGATTTCACAGTGAATAGAATGCTTTGACATAAAAGTAGTATACATTTCAATTGTACTCAAAACTCCTGACTGCAAACCTAATGCAAACAGATTTGGTTGACTTCCCAGATGAGTATGACTAGGTTTAAAGTTGTTTCATGCCTCAGTTCATCAAGACAAAAAAGTTAATTTCTCAGTACTACTATGCTCTGACTTTAAGGTAGTATACATCTCAATTTTACACCAAAGTACTTACTGCAAACTAATGGAAACACCTTAGGTTAACTTCCCACATGATTATGAGTAGTTTGAAAGTTGTTTCATGGCTGTACACATCAACACAAAAAAGTTGTTATCTCAGTGCATGCAATGCTTAGAGAATACAAATAGTATACATTTCAATTTTACACCAAAGCACTTACTGCAAACCTAATGGAAACAACTTAGGTTAACTTCCCACATGATTCTGAGATGTCTGAAAGTTGTTTCATAGCTGTGCACATAAAGACAAAAAAGTTCATTTCCCAGTGAATAGAATGCTTTAACATAAAAGTAGTATACATTTCAATTTTACACCAAAGCACTTACTGCAAACCTAATGGAAACACTTTAGGTTAACTTTCCACATGATTATGAGTAGTTTGAAAGTTGTTTCATGGCTGTACACATCAACAGAAAAAACTTGTTATCTCAGTGCATGCAATGCTTAGACAATACAAATAGTATACATTTCAATTTTACACCAAAGCACTTACTGCAAACCTAATGGAAACAGCTTAGCTTAACTTCCCACATGATTCTGAGATGTCTGAAAGTAGTTTCATACCTGTGCACATCAAGACAAAAAAGTTGTTTTCTCAGTGCATGCAATGCTTTTACAATACAAATAGTATACATTTCAATTTTACACCAAAGTACTTACTGCAAACCTAATGGAAACACCTTAGGTGAACTTCCCACATGATTATGAGTAGTTTGAAAGCTGTTTCATGGCTGTACACATCAACAGAAAAAAGTTGTTAGCTCAGTGCCTGCAATGCTTAGACAATACAAATAGTATACATTTCAATTTTACTCCAAAGCACTTACTGCAAACCTAATGGAAACACTTTAATTTAACTTCCCACATGATTCTGAGATGTCTGAAAGTTGTTTCATACCTGTGCACATAAAGACAAAAAAGTTGATTTCACAGTGAATAGAATGCTTTGACATAAAAGTAGTATACAATTCAATTTTACACCAAAGCACTTACTGCAAACCTAATGGAAACACTTTAGGTTAACTTTCCACATGATTATGAGTAGTTTGAAAGTTGTTTCATGGCTGTACACATCAACACAAAAAAGTTGTTATCTCAGTGCATGCAGTGCTTAAACAATACAAATAGTATACATTTCAATTTTACTCCAAAGCACTTACTGCAAACCTAATGGAAACACTTTAATTTAACTTCCCACATGATTCTGAGATGTCTGAAGGTTGTTTCATACCTGTGCACATAAAGACAAAAAAGTTGATTTCACAGTGAATAGAATGCTTTGACATAAAAGTAGTATACATTTCAATTGTACTCCAAAGGCCTGACTGCAAACCTAATGCAAACAGATTTGGTTAACTTCCCAGATGAGTATGACTAGGTTTAAAGTTGTTTCATGCCTCAGTTCATCAAGACAAAAAAGTTAATTTCTCAGTACTACTATGCTCTGACTTTAAGGTAGTATACATCTCAATTTTACACCAAAGTACTTACTGCAAACCTAATGGAAACACCTTAGGTCAACTTTCCACATGAGTATGAGTAGTTTGAAAGTTGTTTCATGGCTGTACACATCAACACAAAAAATTTGTTATCTCAGTGCATGCAGTGCTTAAACAATACAAATAGTATACATTTCAATTTTACTCCAAAGCACTTACTGCAAACCTAATGGAAACACTTTAAGTTAACTTCCCACATGATTCTGAGATGTCTGAAAGTTGTTTCATACCTGTGCACATAAAGACAAAAAAGTTGATTTCACAGTGAATAGAATGCTTTGACATAAAAGTAGTATACATTTCAATTGTACTCAAAACTCCTGACTGCAAACCTAATGCAAACAGATTTGGTTGACTTCCCAGATGAGTATGACTAGGTTTAAAGTTGTTTCATGCCTCAGTTCATCAAGACAAAAAAGTTAATTTCTCAGTACTACTATGCTCTGACTTTAAGGTAGTATACATCTCAATTTTACACCAAAGTACTTACTGCAAACTAATGGAAACACCTTAGGTTAACTTCCCACATGATTATGAGTAGTTTGAAAGTTGTTTCATGGCTGTACACATCAACACAAAAAAGTTGTTATCTCAGTGCATGCAATGCTTAGAGAATACAAATAGTATACATTTCAATTTTACACCAAAGCACTTACTGCAAACCTAATGGAAACACTTTAGGTTAACTTTCCACATGATTATGAGTAGTTTGAAAGTTGTTTCATGGCTGTACACATCAACAGAAAAAACTTGTTATCTCAGTGCATGCAATGCTTAGACAATACAAATAGTATACATTTCAATTTTACACCAAAGCACTTACTGCAAACCTAATGGAAACAACTTAGGTTAACTTCCCACATGATTCTGAGATGTCTGAAAGTAGTTTCATACCTGTGCACATCAAGACAAAAAAGTTGTTTTCTCAGTGCATGCAATGCTTTTACAATACAAATAGTATACATTTCAATTTTACACCAAAGTACTTACTGCAAACCTAATGGAAACACCTTAGGTGAACTTCCCACATGATTATGAGTAGTTTGAAAGCTGTTTCATGGCTGTACACATCAACAGAAAAAAGTTGTTAGCTCAGTGCCTGCAATGCTTAGACAATACAAATAGTATACATTTCAATTTTACTCCAAAGCACTTACTGCAAACCTAATGGAAACACTTTAATTTAACTTCCCACATGATTCTGAGATGTCTGAAAGTTGTTTCATACCTGTGCACATAAAGACAAAAAAGTTGATTTCACAGTGAATAGAATGCTTTGACATAAAAAGTAGTATACAATTCAATTTTACACCAAAGCACTTACTGCAAACCTAATGGAAACACTTTAGGTTAACTTTCCACATGATTATGAGTAGTTTGAAAGTTGTTTCATGGCTGTACACATCAACACAAAAAAGTTGTTATCTCAGTGCATGCAGTGCTTAAACAATACAAATAGTATACATTTCAATTTTACTCCAAAGCACTTACTGCAAACCTAATGGAAACACTTTAATTTAACTTCCCACATGATTCTGAGATGTCTGAAGGTTGTTTCATACCTGTGCACATAAAGACAAAAAAGTTGATTTCACAGTGAATAGAATGCTTTGACATAAAAGTAGTATACATTTCAATTGTACTCAAAAGTCCTGACTGCAAACCTAATGCAAACAGATTTGGTTAACTTCACAGATGAGTATGACTAGGTTTAAAGTTGTTTCATGCCTCAGTTCATCAAGACAAAAAAGTTAATTTCTCAGTACTACTATGCTCTGACTTTAAGGTAGTATACATCTCAATTTTACACCAAAGTACTTACTGCAAACTAATGGAAACACCTTAGGTTAACTTCCCACATGATTATGAGTAGTTTGAAAGTTGTTTCATGGCTGTACACATCAACACAAAAAAGTTGTTATCTCAGTGCATGCAATGCTTAGACAATACAAATAGTATACATTTCAACTTTACTCCAAAGCACTTACTGCAAACCTAATGGAAACAGCATAGGTTAACTTCCCACATGATTCTGAGATGTCTGAAAGTTGTTTCATAGCTGTGCACATAAAGACAAAAAAGTTGATTTCACAGTGAATAGAATGCTTTGACATAAAAGTAGTATACATTTCAATTTTACACCAAAGCACTTACTGCAAACCTAATGGAAACACTTTAGGTTAACTTTCCACATGATTATGAGTAGTTTGAAAGTTGATTCATGGCTGTACACCTCAACACAAAAAAGTTGTTTTCTCAGTGCATGTAATGCTTAGACAATACAAATAGTATACATTTCAATTTTACACCAAAGTACTTACTGCAAACCTAATGGAAACAACTTAGATTAACTTCCCATATGATTCTGAGATGTCTGAAAATTGTTTCATACCTGTGCACATCAAGACAAAAAAGTTGTTTTCTCAGTGCATGCAATGCTTTTACAATACAAATAGTATACATTTCAATATTACACCAAAGCACTTACTGCGAACCTAATGGAAACACCTTAGGTCAACTTTCCACATGATTATGAGTAGTTTGAAAGTTGTTTCATGGCTGTACACATCAACACAAAAAAGTTGTTATCTCAGTGCATGCAATGCTTAGACAATACAAATAGTATACATTTCAATTTTACACCAAAGCACTTACTGCAAACCTAATGGAAACAACTTAGGTTAACTTCCCACATGATTCTGAGATGTCTGAAAGTTGTTTCATAGCTGTGCACATAAAGACAAAAAAGTTCATTTCCCAGTGAATAGAATGCTTTAACATAAAAGTAGTATACATTTCAATTTTACACCAAAGCACTTACTGCAAACCTAATGGAAACACTTTAGGTTAACTTTCCACATGATTATGAGTAGTTTGAAAGTTGTTTCATGGCTGTACACATCAACAGAAAAAAGTTGTTATCTCAGTGCATGCAATGCTTAGACAATACAAATAGTATACATTTCAATTTTAAACCAAAGCACTTACTGCAAACCTAATGGAAACAACTTAGGTTAACTTCCCACATGATTCTGAGATGTCTGAAAGTTGTTTCATACCTGTGCACATAAAGACAAAAAAGTTGATTTCACAGTGAGTAGAATGATTTGACATAAAAGTAGTATACATTTCAATTGTACTCAAAAGTCCTGACTGCAAACCTAATGCAAACAGATTTGGTTAACTTCCCAGATGAGTATGACTAGGTTTAAAGTTGTTTCATGCCTCAGTTCATCAAGACAAAAAAGTTAATTTCTCAGTACTACTATGCTCTGACTTTAAGGTAGCATACATCTCAATTTTACACCAAAGTACTTACTGCAAACTAATGGACACACCTTAGGTTAACTTCCCACATGATTATGAGTAGTTTGAAAGTTGATTCATGGCTGTACACATCAACACAAAAAAGTTGTTATCTCACTGCATGTAATGCTTAGACAATTCAAATAGTATACATTTCAATTTTACACCAAAGTACTTACTGCAAACCTAATGGAAACACCATAGGTTAACTTCCCACATGATTCTGAGATGTCTGAAAGTTGTTTCATAGCTGTGCACATAAAGACAAAAAAGTTGATTTCCCAGTGAATAGAATGCTTTAACATAAAAGTAGTATACATTTCAATTTTACACCAAAGCACTTACTGCAAACCTAATGGAAACACTTTAGGTTAACTTTCCACATGATTATGAGTAGTTTGAAAGTTGTTTCATGGCTGTACACATCAACAGAAAAAAGTTGTTATCTCAGAGTATGCAATGCTTAGACAATACAAATAGTATACATTTCAATTTTACACCAAAGCACTTACTGCAAACCTAATGGAAACAACTTAGGTTAACTTCCCACATGATTCTGAGATGTCTGAAAGTTGTTTCATACCTGTGCACATCAAGACAAAAAAGTTGTTTTCTCAGTGCATGCAATGCTTTTACAATACAAATAGTATACATTTCAATTTTACACCACAGCACTTACTGCAAACCTAATGGAAACACCTTAGGTCAACTTTCCACATGAGTATGAGTAGTTTGAAAGTTGTTTCATGGCTGTACACATGAACACAAAAAATTTGTTATCTCAGTGCATGCAGTGCTTAAACAATACAAATAGTATACATTTCAATTTTACTCCAAAGCACTTACTGCAAACCTAATGGAAACACTTTAAGTTAACTTCCCACATGATTCTGAGATGTCTGAAAGTTGTTTCATACCTGTGCACATAAAGACAAAAAAGTTGATTTCACAGTGAATAGAATGCTTTGACATAAAAGTAGTATACATTTCAATTGTACTCAAAACTCCTGACTGCAAACCTAATGCAAACAGATTTGGTTGACTTCCCAGATGAGTATGACTAGGTTTAAAGTTGTTTCATGCCTCAGTTCATCAAGACAAAAAAGTTAATTTCTCAGTACTACTATGCTCTGACTTTAAGGTAGTATACATCTCAATTTTACACCAAAGTACTTACTGCAAACTAATGGAAACACCTTAGGTTAACTTCCCACATGATTATGAGTAGTTTGAAAGTTGTTTCATGGCTGTACACATCAACACAAAAAAGTTGTTATCTCAGTGCATGCAATGCTTAGAGAATACAAATAGTATACATTTCAATTTTACACCAAAGCACTTACTGCAAACCTAATGGAAACAACTTAGGTTAACTTCCCACATGATTCTGAGATGTCTGAAAGTTGTTTCATAGCTGTGCACATAAAGACAAAAAAGTTCATTTCCCAGTGAATAGAATGCTTTAACATAAAAGTAGTATACATTTCAATTTTACACCAAAGCACTTACTGCAAACCTAATGGAAACACTTTAGGTTAACTTTCCACATGATTATGAGTAGTTTGAAAGTTGTTTCATGGCTGTACACATCAACAGAAAAAACTTGTTATCTCAGTGCATGCAATGCTTAGACAATACAAATAGTATACATTTCAATTTTACACCAAAGCACTTACTGCAAACCTAATGGAAACAACTTAGCTTAACTTCCCACATGATTCTGAGATGTCTGAAAGTAGTTTCATACCTGTGCACATCAAGACAAAAAAGTTGTTTTCTCAGTGCATGCAATGCTTTTACAATACAAATAGTATACATTTCAATTTTACACCAAAGTACTTACTGCAAACCTAATGGAAACAACTTAGGTTAACTTCCCACATGATTCTGAGATGTCTGAAAGTTGTTTCATACCTGTGCACATAAAGACAAAAAAGTTGATTTCACAGTGAGTAGAATGATTTGACATAAAAGTAGTATACATTTCAATTGTACTCAAAAGTCCTGACTGCAAACCTAATGCAAACAGATTTGGTTAACTTCCCAGATGAGTATGACTAGGTTTAAAGTTGTTTCATGCCTCAGTTCATCAAGACAAAAAAGTTAATTTCTCAGTACTACTATGCTCTGACTTTAAGGTAGCATACATCTCAATTTTACACCAAAGTACTTACTGCAAACTAATGGACACACCTTAGGTTAACTTCCCACATGATTATGAGTAGTTTGAAAGTTGATTCATGGCTGTACACATCAACACAAAAAAGTTGTTATCTCACTGCATGTAATGCTTAGACAATTCAAATAGTATACATTTCAATTTTACACCAAAGTACTTACTGCAAACCTAATGGAAACACCATAGGTTAACTTCCCACATGATTCTGAGATGTCTGAAAGTTGTTTCATAGCTGTGCACATAAAGACAAAAAAGTTGATTTCCCAGTGAATAGAATGCTTTAACATAAAAGTAGTATACATTTCAATTTTACACCAAAGCACTTACTGCAAACCTAATGGAAACACTTTAGGTTAACTTTCCACATGATTATGAGTAGTTTGAAAGTTGTTTCATGGCTGTACACATCAACAGAAAAAAGTTGTTATCTCAGAGTATGCAATGCTTAGACAATACAAATAGTATACATTTCAATTTTACACCAAAGCACTTACTGCAAACGTAATGGAAACAACTTAGGTTAACTTCCCACATGATTCTGAGATGTCTGAAAGTTGTTTCATACCTGTGCACATCAAGACAAAAAAGTTGTTTTCTCAGTGCATGCAATGCTTTTACAATACAAATAGTATACATTTCAATTTTACACCACAGCACTTACTGCAAACCTAATGGAAACACCTTAGGTCAACTTTCCACATGAGTATGAGTAGTTTGAAAGTTGTTTCATGGCTGTACACATGAACACAAAAAATTTGTTATCTCAGTGCATGCAGTGCTTAAACAATACAAATAGTATACATTTCAATTTTACTCCAAAGCACTTACTGCAAACCTAATGGAAACAACTTAGGTTAACTTCCCACATGATTCTGAGATGTCTGAAAGTTGTTTCATAGCTGTGCACATAAAGACAGAAAAGTTGATTTCACAGTGAATAGAATGCTTTGACATAAAAGTAGTATACATTTCAATTGTACTCAAAAGTCCTGACTGCAAACCTAATGCAAACAGATTTGGTTGACTTCCCAGATGAGTATGACTAGGTTTAAAGTTGTTTCATGCCGCAGTTCATCAAGACAAAAAAGTTAATTTCTCAGTACTACTATGCTCTGACTTTAAGGTAGTATACATCTCAATTTTACACCAAAGTACTTACTGCAAACTAATGGAAACACCTTAGGTCAACTTCCCACATGATTATGAGTAGTTTGAAAGTTATTTCATGGCTGTACACATCAACACAAAAAAGCTGTTATCTCAGTGCATGCAATGCTTTGACAATACAAATAGTATGCATTTCAATTTTACACCAAAGTACTTACTGCAAACCTAATGGAAACACCATAGGTTAACTTCCCACATGATTCTGAGATGTCTGAAAGTTGTTTCATAGCTGTGCACATACAGACAAAAAAGTTGATTTCACAGTGAATAGAATGCTTTGACATAAAAGTAGTATACATTTCAATTTTACACCAAAGCACTTACTGCAAACCTAATGGAAACACTTTAGGTTAACTTTCCACATGATTATGAGTAGTTTGAAAGTTGTTTCATGGCTGTGCACATCAACACAAAAAAGTTGTTATCTCGGTGCATGCACTGCTTAAACAATACAAATAGTATACATTTCAATTTCACTCCAAAGCACTTACTGCAAACCTAATGGAAACACTTTAAGTTAACTTCCCACATGATTCTGAGATGTCTGAAAGTTGTTTCATACCTGTGCACATAAAGACAAAAAAGTTGATTTCACAGTGAGTAGAATGATTTGACATAAAAGTAGTATACATTTCAATTGTACTCAAAAGTCCTGACTGCAAACCTAATGCAAACAGATTTAGTTAACTTCCCAGATGAGTATGACTAGGTTTAAAGTTGTTTCATGCCTCAGTTCATCAAGACAAAAAAGTTAATTTCTCAGTACTACTATGCTCTGACTTTAAGGTAGTATACATCTCAATTTTACACCAAAGTACTTACTGCAAACTAATGGAAACACCTTAGGTTAACTTCCCACATGATTATGAGTAGTTTGAAAGTTGATTCATGGCTGTACACATCAACACAAAAAAGTTGTTTTCTCAGTGCATGTAATGCTTAGACAATACAAATAGTATACATTTCAATTTTACACCAAAGTACTTACTGCAAACCTAATGGAAACAACTTAGATTAACTTCCCATATGATTCTGAGATGTCTGAAAATTGTTTCATACCTGTGCACATCAAGACAAAAAAGTTGTTTTCTGAGTGCATGCAATGCTTTTACAATACAAATAGTATACATTTCAATTTTACACCAAAGCACTTACTGCGAACCTAATGGAAACACCTTAGGTCAACTTTCCACATGATTATGAGTAGTTTGAAAGTTGTTTCATGGCTGTACACATCAACACAAAAAAGTTGTTATCTCAGTGCATGCAATGCTTTGACAATACAAATAGTATACATTTCAATTTTACACCAAAGCACTTACTGCGAACCTAATGGAAACAACTTAGGTTAACTTCCCACATGATTCTGAGATGTCTGAAAGTTGTTTCATAGCTGTGCACATAAAGACAAAAAAGTTCATTTCCCAGTGAATAGAATGCTTTAACATAAAATTAGTATACATTTCAATTTTACACCAAAGTACTTACTGCAAACCTAATGGAAACACCTTAGGTGAACTTCCCACATGATTATGAGTAGTTTGAAAGCTGTTTCATGGCTGTACACATCAACAGAAAAAAGTTGTTAGCTCAGTGCCTGCAATGCTTAGACAATACAAATAGTATACATTTCAATTTTACTCCAAAGCACTTACTGCAAACCTAATGGAAACACTTTAATTTAACTTCCCACATGATTCTGAGATGTCTGAAAGTTGTTTCATACCTGTGCACATAAAGACAAAAAAGTTGATTTCACAGTGAATAGAATGCTTTGACATAAAAGTAGTATACATTTCAATTTTACACCAAAGCACTTACTGCAAACCTAATGGAAACACCTTAGGTCAACTTTCCACATGAGTATGAGTAGTTTGAAAGTTGTTTCATGGCTGTACACATCAACACAAAAAATTTGTTATCTCAGTGCATGCAGTGCTTAAACAATACAAATAGTATACATTTCAATTTTACTCCAAAGCACTTACTGCAAACCTAATGGAAACACTTTAAGTTAACTTCCCACATGATTCTGAGATGTCTGAAAGTTGTTTCATACCTGTGCACATAAAGACAAAAAAGTTGATTTCACAGTGAATAGAATGCTTTGACATAAAAGTAGTATACATTTCAATTGTACTCAAAACTCCTGACTGCAAACCTAATGCAAACAGATTTGGTTGACTTCCCAGATGAGTATGACTAGGTTTAAAGTTGTTTCATGCCTCAGTTCATCAAGACAAAAAAGTTAATTTCTCAGTACTACTATGCTCTGACTTTAAGGTAGTATACATCTCAATTTTACACCAAAGTACTTACTGCAAACTAATGGAAACACCTTAGGTTAACTTCCCACATGATTATGAGTAGTTTGAAAGTTGTTTCATGGCTGTACACATCAACACAAAAAAGTTGTTATCTCAGTGCATGCAATGCTTAGAGAATACAAATAGTATACATTTCAATTTTACACCAAAGCACTTACTGCAAACCTAATCGAAACAACTTAGGTTAACTTCCCACATGATTCTGAGATGTCTGAAAGATGTTTCATAGCTGTGCACATAAAGACAAAAAAGTTCATTTCCCAGTGAATAGAATGCTTTAACATAAAAGTAGTATACATTTCAATTTTACACCAAAGCACTTACTGCAAACCTAATGGAAACACTTTAGGTTAACTTTCCACATGATTATGAGTAGTTTGAAAGTTGTTTCATGGCTGTACACATCAACAGAAAAAACTTGTTATCTCAGTGCATGCAATGCTTAGACAATACAAATAGTATACATTTCAATTTTACACCAAAGCACTTACTGCAAACCTAATGGAAACAACTTAGCTTAACTTCCCACATGATTCTGAGATGTCTGAAAGTAGTTTCATACCTGTGCACATCAAGACAAAAAAGTTGTTTTCTCAGTGCATGCAATGCTTTTACAATACAAATAGTATACATTTCAATTTTACACCAAAGTACTTACTGCAAACCTAATGGAAACACCTTAGGTGAACTTCCCACATGATTATGAGTAGTTTGAAAGCTGTTTCATGGCTGTACACATCAACAGAAAAAAGTTGTTAGCTCAGTGCCAGCAATGCTTAGACAATACAAATAGTATACATTTCAATTTTACTCCAAAGCACTTACTGCAAACCTAATGGAAACACTTTAATTTAACTTCCCACATGATTCTGAGATGTCTGAAAGTTGTTTCATACCTGTGCACATAAAGACAAAAAAGTTGATTTCACAGTGAATAGAATGCTTTGACATAAAAGTAGTATACAATTCAATTTTACACCAAAGCACTTACTGCAAACCTAATGGAAACACTTTAATTTAACTTCCCACATGATTCTGAGATGTCTGAAGGTTGTTTCATACCTGTGCACATAAAGACAAAAAAGTTGATTTCACAGTGAATAGAATGCTTTGACATAAAAGTAGTATACATTTCAATTGTACTCAAAAGTCCTGACTGCAAACCTAATGCAAACAGATTTGGTTAACTTCCCAGATGAGTATGACTAGGTTTAAAGTTGTTTCATGCCTCAGTTCATCAAGACAAAAAAGTTAATTTCTCAGTACTACTATCCTCTGACTTTAAGGTAGTATACATCTCAATTTTACACCAAAGTACTTACTGCAAACTAATGGAAACACCTTAGGTTAACTTCCCACATGATTATGAGTAGTTTGAAAGTTGTTTCATGGCTGTACACATCAACACAAAAAAGTTGTTATCTCAGTGCATGCAATGCTTAGACAATACAAATAGTATACATTTCAACTTTACTCCAAAGCACTTACTGCAAACCTAATGGAAACAGCATAGGTTAACTTCCCACATGATTCTGAGATGTCTGAAAGTTGTTTCATAGCTGTGCACATAAAGACAAAAAAGTTGATTTCACAGTGAATAGAATGCTTTGACATAAAAGTAGTATACATTTCAATTTTACACCAAAGCACTTACTGCAAACCTAATGGAAACACTTTAGGTTAACTTTCCACATGATTATGAGTAGTTTGAAAGTTGTTTCATGGCTGTACACATCAACACAAAAAAGTTGTTATCTCAGTGCATGCACTGCTTAAACAATACAAATAGTATGCATTTCAATTTTACTCCAAAGCACTTACTGCAAACCTAATGGAAACACTTTAAGTTAACTTCCCACATGATTCTGAGATGTCTGAAAGTTGTTTCATACCTGTGCACATCAAGACAAAAAAGTTGTTTTCTCAGTGCATGCAATGCTTTTACAATACAAATAGTATACATTTCAATTTTACACCAAAGCACTTACTGCAAACCTAATGGAGACACGTTAGGTCAACTTTCCACATGATTATGAGTAGTTTGAAAGTTGTTTCATGGCTGTACACATCAACACAAAAAAGTTGTTATCTCAGTGCATGCAATGCTCAGACAATACAAATAGTATACATTTCAATTTTACACCAAAGCACTTACTGCAAACCTAATGGAAACAACTTAGGTTAACTTCCCACATGATTCTGAGATGTCTGAAAGTTGTTTCATAGCTGTGCACATAAAGACAGAAAAGTTGATTTCACAGTGAATAGAATGCTTTGACATAAAAGTAGTATACATTTCAATTGTACTCAAAAGTCCTGACTGCAAACCTAATGCAAACAGATTTGGTTGACTTCCCAGATGAGTATGACTAGGTTTAAAGTTGTTTCATGCCTCAGTTCATCAAGACAAAAAAGTTAATTTCTCAGTACTACTATGCTCTGACTTTAAGGTAGTATACATCTCAATTTTACACCAAAGTACTTACTGCAAACTAATGGAAACACCTTAGGTTAACTTCCCACATGATTATGAGTAGTTTGAAAGTTATTTCATGGCTGTACACATCAACACAAAAAAGCTGTTATCTCAGTGCATGCAATGCTTTGACAATACAAATAGTATGCATTTCAATTTTACACCAAAGTACTTACTGCAAACCTAATGGAAACACCATAGGTTAACTTCCCACATGATTCTGAGATGTCTGAAAGTTGTTTCATAGCTGTGCACATACAGACAAAAAAGTTGATTTCACAGTGAATAGAATGCTTTGACATAAAAGTAGTATACATTTCAATTTTACACCAAAGCACTTACTGCAAACCTAATGGAAACACTTTAGGTTAACTTTCCACATGATTATGAGTAGTTTGAAAGTTGTTTCATGGCTGTGCACATCAACACAAAAAAGTTGTTATCTCGGTGCATGCACTGCTTAAACAATTACAAATAGTATACATTTCAATTTCACTCCAAAGCACTTACTGCAAACCTAATGGAAACACTTTAAGTTAACTTCCCACATGATTCTGAGATGTCTGAAAGTTGTTTCATACCTGTGCACATAAAGACAAAAAGTTGATTTCACAGTGAGTAGAATGATTTGACATAAAAGTAGTATACATTTCAATTGTACTCAAAAGTCCTGACTGCAAACCTAATGCAAACAGATTTAGTTAACTTCCCAGATGAGTATGACTAGGTTTAAAGTTGTTTCATGCCTCAGTCATCAAGACAAAAAAGTTAATTTCTCAGTACTACTATGCTCTGACTTTAAGGTAGTATACATCTCAATTTTACACCAAAGTACTTACTGCAAACTAATGGAAACACCTTAGGTTAACTTCCCACATGATTATGAGTAGTTTGAAAGTTGAGTTCATGGCTGTACACATCAACACAAAAAAGTTGTTTTCTCAGTGCATGTAATGCTTAGACAATACAAATAGTATACATTTCAATTTTACACCAAAGTACTTACTGCAAACCTAATGGAAACAACTTAGATTAACTTCCCATATGATTCTGAGATGTCTGAAAATTGTTTCATACCTGTGCACATCAAGACAAAAAGTTGTTTTCTGAGTGCATGCAATGCTTTTACAATACAAATAGTATACATTTCAATTTTACACCAAAGCACTTACTGCGAACCTAATGGAAACACCTTAGGTCAACTTTCCACATGATTATGAGTAGTTTGAAAGTTGTTTCATGGCTGTACACATCAACACAAAAAAGTTGTTATCTCAGTGCATGCAATGCTTTGACAATACAAATAGTATACATTTCAATTTTACACCAAAGCACTTACTGCGAACCTAATGGAAACAACTTAGGTAACTTCCCACATGATTCTGAGATGTCTGAAAGTTGTTTCATGAGCTGTGCACATAAAGACAAAAAAGTTCATTTCCCAGTGAATAGAATGCTTTAACATAAAATTAGTATACATTTCAATTTTACACCAAAGTACTTACTGCAAACCTAATGGAAACACCTTAGGTGAACTTCCCACATGATTATGAGTAGTTTGAAAGCTGTTTCATGGCTGTACACATCAACAGAAAAAAGTTGTTAGCTCAGTGCCTGCAATGCTTAGACAATACAAATAGTATACATTTCAATTTTACTCCAAAGCACTTACTGCAAACCTAATGGAAACACTTTAATTTAACTTCCCACATGATTCTGAGATGTCTGAAAGTGTTTCATACCTGTGCACATAAAGACAAAAAAGTTGATTTCACAGTGAATAGAATGCTTTGACATAATAGTAGTATACATTTCAATTTTACACAAAGCACTTACTGCAAACCTAATGGTAGGTTAACTTTCCACATGATTATGAGTAGTTTGAAAGTTGTTCATGGCTGTACACATCAACACAAAAAAGTTGTTATCTCGGTGCATGCTCTGCTTAAACAATACAAATAGTATACATTTCAATTTCACCTCAAAAGCACTTACTGCAAACCCTAATGGAAACACTTTAAGTTAACTTCCCACATGATTCTGAGATGTCTGAAAGTTGTTTCATACCTGTGCACATAAAGACAAAAAAGTTGATTTCACAGTGAGTAGAATGATTTGACATAAAAGTAGTATACATTTCAATTGTACTCAAAAGTCCTGACTGCAAACCTAATGCAAACAGATTTGGTTAACTTCCCAGATGAGTATGACTAGGTTTAAAGTTGTTTCATGCCTCAGTTCATCAAGACAAAAAAGTTAATTTCTCAGTACTACTATGCTCTGACTTTAAGGTAGTATACATCTCAATTTTACACCAAAGTACTTACTGCAAACTAATGGAAACACCTTAGGTTAACTTCCCACATGATTATGAGTAGTTGAAAGTTGATTCATGGCTGTACACTCAACACAAAAAAGTTGTTTTCTCAGTGCATGTAATGCTTAGACAATACAAATAGTATACATTTCAATTTTACACCAAAGTACTTACTGCAAACCTAATGGAAACAACTTAGATTAACTTCCCATATGATTCTGAGATGTCTGAAATTGTTTCATACCTGTGCACATCAAGACAAAAAAGTTGTTTTCTGAGTGCATGCAATGCTTTTACAATACAAATAGTATACATTTCAATTTTACACCAAAGCACTTACTGCGAACCTAATGGAAACACCTTAGGTCAACTTTCCACAATGATTATGAGTAGTTTGAAAGTTGTTTCATGGCTGTACACATCAACACAAAAAGTTGTTATCTCAGTGCATGCAATGCTTTGACAATACAAATAGTATACATTTCAATTTTACACCAAAGCACTTACTGCAAACCTAATGGAAACAACTTAGGTTAACTTCCCACATGATTCTGAGATGTCTGAAAGTTGTTTTCATAGCTGTGCACATAAAGACAAAAAAGTTCATTTCCCAGTGAATAGAATGCTTTAACATAAAATTAGTATACATTTCAATTTTACACCAAAGCACTTACTGCAAACCTAATGGAAACACTTTAGGTTAACTTTCACATGATTATGAGTAGTTTGAAAGTTGTTTCATGCTGTACACATCAACAGAAAAAAGTTGTTATCTCAGTGCATGCAATGCTTAGACAATACAAATAGTATACATTTCAATTTTACACCAAAGCACTTACTGCAAACCTAATGGAAACCACTTAGGTTAACTTCCCACATGATTCTGAGATGTCTGAAAGTAGTTTCATACCTGTGCACATCAAGACAAAAAAGTTGTTTCTCAGTGCATGCAATGCTTTTACAATACAAATAGTATACATTTCAATTTTACACCAAGTACTTACTGCAAACCTAATGGAAACACCTTAGGTGAACTTCCCACATGATTATGAGTAGTTTGAAAGCTGTTTCATGGCTGTACACATCACAGAAAAAAAGTTGTTAGCTCAGTGCCTGCAATGCTTAGACAATACAAATAGTATACATTTCAATTTTACTCCAAAAGCACTTACTGCAAACCTAATGGAAACACTTTAATTTAACTTCCACATGATTCTGAGATGTCTGAAAGTTGTTTCATACCTGTGCACATAAAGACAAAAAAGTTGATTTCACAGTGAATAGAATGCTTTGACATAAAAGTAGTATACATTTCAATTTTACACCAAAGCACTTACTGCAAACTAATGGAAACACTTTAGGTTAACTTTCCACATGATTATGAGTAGTTTGAAAGTTGTTTCATGGCTGTACACATCAACACAAAAAAGTTTTTATCTCGGTGCATGCACTGCTTAAACAATACAAATAGTATACATTTCAATTTCACTCCAAAGCACTTACTGCAAACCTAATGGAAACACTTTAAGTTAACTTCCCACATGATTCTGAGATGTCTGAAAGTTGTTTCATACCTGTGCACATAAAGACAAAAAAGTTGATTTCACAGTGAGTAGAATGATTTGACATAAAAGTAGTATACATTTCAATTGTACTCAAAAGTCCTGACTGCAAACCTAATGCAAACAGATTTGGTTAACTTCCCAGATGAGTATGACTAGGTTTAAAGTTGTTTCATGCCTCAGTTCATCAAGACAAAAAAGTTAATTTCTCAGTACTACTATGCTCTGACTTTAAGGTAGTATACATCTCAATTTTACACCAAAGTACTTACTACAAACTAATGGAAACACCTTAGGTTAACTTCCCACATGATTATGAGTAGTTTGAAAGTTGATTCATGGCTGTACACATCAACACAAAAAAGTTGTTTTCTCAGTGCATGTAATGCTTAGACAATACAAATAGTATACATTTCAATTTTACACCAAAGTACTTACTGCAAACCTAATGGAAACAACTTAGATTAACTTCCCATATGATTCTGAGATGTCTGAAAATTGTTTCATACCTGTGCACATCAAGACAAAAAAGTTGTTTTCTCAGTGCAAGCAATGCTTTTACAATACAAATAGTATACATTTCAATTTTACACCAAAGTACTTACTGCAAACCTAATGGAAACACCTTAGGTGAACTTCCCACATGATTATGAGTAGTTTGAAAGCTGTTTCATGGCTGTACACATCAACAGAAAAAAGTTGTTAGCTCAGTGCCTGCAATGCTTAGACAATACAAATAGTATACATTTCAATTTTACTCCGAAGCACTTACTGCAAACCTAATGGAAACACTTTAATTTAACTTCCCACATGATTCTGAGATGTCTGAAAGTTGTTTCATACCTGTGCACATAAAGACAAAAAAGTTGATTTCACAGTGAATAGAATGCTTTGACATAAAAGTAGTATACAATTCAATTTTACACCAAAGCACTTACTGCAAACCTAATGGAAACACTTTAGGTTAACTTTCCACATGATTATGAGTAGTTTGAAAGTTGTTTCATGGCTGTACACATCAACACAAAAAAGTTGTTATCTCAGTGCATGCAGTGCTTAAACAATACAAATAGTATACATTTCAATTTCACTCCAAAGAACTTACTGCAAACCTAATGGAAACACTTTAATTTAACTTCCCACATGATTCTGAGATGTCTGAAAGTTGTTTCATACCTGTGCACATAAAGACAAACAAGTTGATTTTACAGTGAATAGAATGCTTTGACATCAAAGTAGTATACATTTCAATTGTACTCAAAAGTCCTGACTGCAAACCTAATGCAAACAGATTTGGTTGACTTCCCAGATGAGTATGACTAGGTTTAAAGTTGTTTCATGCCTTAGTTCATCAAGACAAAAAAGTTAATTTCTCAGTACTACTATGCTCTGACTTTAAGGTAGTATACATCTCAATTTTACACCAAAGTACTTACTGCAAACTAATGGAAACAGCTTAGGTTAACTTCCCACATGATTATGAGTAGTTTGAAAGTTGTTTCATGGCTGTACGCATCAACACAAAAAAGTTGTTATCTCAGTGCATGCAATGCTTCGACAATACAAATAGTATGCATTTCAATTTTACACCAAAGTACTTACTGCAAACCTAATGGAAACACCATAGGTTAACTTCCCACATGATTCTGAGATGTCTGAAAGTTGTTTCATAGCTGTGCACATAAAGACAAAAAAGTTGATTTCACAGTGAATAGAATGCTTTGACATAAAAGTAGTATATATTTCAATTTTACACCAAAGCACTTACTGCAAACCTAATGGAAACACTTTAGGTTAACTTTCCACATGATTATGAGTAGTTTGAAATTTGTTTCATGGCTGTACACATCAACACAAAAAAGTTGTTATCTCAGTGCATGCACTGCTTAAACAATACAAATAGTATACATTTCAATTTTACTCCAAAGCACTTACTGCAAACCTAATGGAAACACTTTAAGTTAACCTCCCACATGATTCTGAGATGTCTGAAAGTTGTTTCATACCTGTGCACATAAAGACAAAAAAGTTGATTTCACAGTGAGTAGAATGATTTGACATAAAAGTAGTATACATTTCAATTGTACTCAAAAGTCCTGACTGCAAACCTAATGCAAACAGATTCGGTTAACTTCCCAGATGAGTATGACTAGGTTTAAAGTTGTTTCATGCGTCAGTTCATCAAGACAAAAAAGTTAATTTCTCAGTACTACTATGCTCTGACTTTAAGGTAGTATACATCTCAATTTTACACCAAAGTACTTACTGCAAACTAATGGAAACACCTTAGGTTAACTTCCCACATGATTATGAGTAGTTTGAAAGTTGATTCATGGCTGTACACATCAACACAAAAAAGTTGTTATCTCAGTGCATGTAATGCTTAGACAATACAAATAGTATACATTTCAATTTTACACCAAAGTACTTACTGCAAACCTAATGGAAACAACTTAGATTAACTTCCGATATGATTCTGAGATGTCTGAAAGTTGTTTCATACCTGTGCACATCAAGACAAAAAAGTTGTTTTCTCAGTGCATGCAATGCTTTTACAATACAAATAGTATACATTTCAATTTTACACCAAAGCACTTACTGCGAACCTAATGGAAACACCTTAGGTCAACTTTCCACATGATTATGAGTAGTTTGAAAGTTGTTTCATGGCTGTACACATCAACACAAAAAAGTTGTTATCTCAGTGCATGCAATGCTTAGACAATACAAATAGTATACATTTCAATTTTACACCAAAGCACTTACTGCAAACCTAATGGAAACAACTTAGGTTAACTTCCCACATGATTCTGAGATGTCTGAAAGTTGTTTCATAGCTGTGCACATGAAGACAAAAAAGTTCATTTCCCAGTGAATAGAATGCTTTAACATAAAAGTAGTATACATTTCAATTTTACACCAAAGCACTTACTGCAAACCTAATTGAAACACTTTAGGTTAACTTTCCACATGATTATGAGTACTTTGAAAGTTGTTTCATGGCTGTACACATCAACAGAAAAAAGTTGTTATCTCAGTGCATGCAATGCTTAGACAATACAAATAGTATACATTTCAATTTTACACCAAAGCACTTACTGCAAACCTAATGGAAAAAACGTAGGTTAACTTCCCACATGATTCTGAGATGTCTGAAAGTAGTTTCATACCTGTGCACATCAAGACAAAAAAGTTGTTTTCTCAGTGCAAGCAATGCTTTTACAATACAAATAGTATACATTTCAATTTTACACCAAAGTACTTACTGCAAACCTAATGGAAACACCTTAGGTGAACTTCCCACATGATTATGAGTAGTTTGAAAGCTGTTTCATGGCTGTACACATCAACAGAAAAAAGTTGTTAGCTCAGTGCCTGCAATGCTTAGACAATACAAATAGTATACATTTCAATTTTACTCCAAAGCACTTACTGCAAACCTAATGGAAACACTTTAATTTAACTTCCCACATGATTCTGAGATGTCTGAAAGTTGTTTCATACCTGTGCACATAAAGACAAAAAAGTTGATTTCACAGTGAATAGAATGCTTTGACATAAAAGTAGTATACAATTCAATTTTACACCAAAGCACTTACTGCAAACCTAATGGAAACACTTTAGGTTAACTTTCCACATGATTATGAGTAGTTTGAAAGTTGTTTCATGGCTGTACACATCAACACAAAAAAGTTGTTATCTCAGTGCATGCAGTGCTTAAACAATACAAATAGTATACATTTCAATTTCACTCCAAAGAACTTACTGCAAACCTAATGGAAACACTTTAATTTAACTTCCCACATGATTCTGAGATGTCTGAAAGTTGTTTCATACCTGTGCACATAAAGACAAAAAAGTTGATTTCACAGTGAATAGAATGCTTTGACATAAAAGTAGTATACATTTCAATTGTACTCAAAAGTCCTGACTGCAAACCTAATGCAAACAGATTTGGTTGACTTCCCAGATGAGTATGACTAGGTTTAAAGTTGTTTCATGCCTCAGTTCATCAAGACAAAAAAGTTAATTTCTCAGTACTACTATGCTCTGACTTTAAGGTAGTATACATCTCAATTTTACACCAAAGTACTTACTGCAAACTAATGGAAACACCTTAGGTTAACTTCCCACATGATTATGAGTAGTTTGAAAGTTGTTTCATGGCTGTACGCATCAACACAAAAAAGTTGTTATCTCAGTGCATGCAATGCTTCGACAATACAAATAGTATGCATTTCAATTTTACACCAAAGTACTTACTGCAAACCTAATGGAAACACCATAGGTTAACTTCCCACATGATTCTGAGATGTCTGAAAGTTGTTTCATAGCTGTGCACATAAAGACAAAAAAGTTGATTTCACAGTGAATAGAATGCTTTGACATAAAAGTAGTATACATTTCAATTTTACACCAAAGCACTTACTGCAAACCTAATGGAAACACTTTAGGTTAACTTTCCACATGATTATGAGTAGTTTGAAAGTTGTTTCATGGCTGTACACATCAACACAAAAAAGTTGTTATCTCAGTGCATGCACTGCTTAAACAATACAAATAGTATACATTTCAATTTTACTCCAAAGCACTTACTGCAAACCTAATGGAAACACTTTAAGTTAACCTCCCACATGATTCTGAGATGTCTGAAAGTTGTTTCATACCTGTGCACATAAAGACAAAAAAGTTGATTTCACAGTGAGTAGAATGATTTGACATAAAAGTAGTATACATTTCAATTGTACTCAAAAGTCCTGACTGCAAACCTAATGCAAACAGATTTGGTTAACTTCCCAGATGAGTATGACTAGGTTTAAAGTTGTTTCATGCCTCAGTTCATCAAGACAAAAAAGTTAATTTCTCAGTACTACTATGCTCTGACTTTAAGGTAGTATACATCTCAATTTTACACCAAAGTACTTACTGCAAACTAATGGAAACACCTTAGGTTAACTTCCCACATGATTATGAGTAGTTTGAAAGTTGATTCATGGCTGTACACATCAACACAAAAAAGTTGTTATCTCAGTGCATGTAATGCTTAGACAATACAAATAGTATACATTTCAATTTTACACCAAAGTACTTACTGCAAACCTAATGGAAACAACTTAGATTAACTTCCCATATGATTCTGAGATGTCTGAAAGTTGTTTCATACCTGTGCACATAAAGACAAAAAAGTTGTTTTCTCAGTGCATGCAATGCTTTTACAATACAAATAGTATACATTTCAATTTTACACCAAAGCACTTACTGCAAACCTAATGGAAACACCTTAGGTCAACTTTCCGCATGATTATGAGTAGTTTGAAAGTTGTTTCATGGCTGTACACATCAACAGAAAAAACTTGTTATCTCAGTGCATGCAATGCTTAGACAATACAAATAGTATACATTTCAATTTTACACCAAAGCACTTACTGCAAACCTAATGGAAACAACTTAGGTTAACTTCCCACATGATTCTGAGATGTCTGAAAGTAGTTTCATACCTGTGCACATCAAGACAAAAAAGTTGTTTTCTCAGTGCATGCAATGCTTTTACAATACATCCAGTACACATTTCAATTTTACACCACAGCACTTACTGCAAACCTAATGGAAACACCTTAGGTTAACTTTCCACATGATTATGAGTAGTTTGAAAGTTGTTTCATGGCTGTACACATCAACAGAAAAAAGTTGTTATCTCAGAGCATGCAATGCTTAGACAATACAAATAGTATACATTTCAATTTTACTCCAAAGCACTTACTGCAAACCTAAAGGAAACACCATAGGTTAACTTCCCACATGATTCTGAGATGTCTGAAAGTTGTTTGATAGCTGTGCACATAAAGACAAAAAAGTTGATTTCACAGTGAATAGAATGCTTTGACATAAAAGTAGTATACATTTCAATTTTACACCAAAGCACTTACTGCAAACCTAATGGAAACACTTTAGTTTAACTTTCCACATGATTATGAGTAGTTTGAAAGTTGTTTCATGGCTGTACACATCAACACAAAAAAGTTGTTATCTCAGTGCATGCACTGCTTAAACAATACAAATAGTACACATTTCAATTTTACTCCAAAGCACTTACTGCAAACCTAATGGAAACACTTTAAGTTAACTTCCCACATGATTCTGAGATGTCTGAAAGTTGTTTCATACCTGTGCACATAAAGACAAAAAAGTTGAATTCACAGTGATTAGAATGATTTGACATAAAAGTAGTATACATTTCAATTGTACTCAAAAGTCCTGACTGCAAACCTAATGCAAAAAGATTTGGTTAACTTCCCAGATGAGTATGACTAGGTTTAAAGTTGTTTCATGCCTCAGTTCATCAAGACAAAAAAGTTAATTTCTCAGTACTACTATGCTCTGTTTTTAAGGTAGTATACATCTCAATTTTACACCAAAGTACTTACTGCAAACTAATGGAAACACCTTAGGTTAACTTCCCACATGATTATGAGTAGTTTGAAAGTTGATTCATGGCTGTACACATCAACACAAAAAAGTTGTTATCTCAGTGCATGTAATGCTTAGACAATACAAATAGTATACATTTCAATTTTACACCAAAGCACTTACTGCAAACCTAATGGAAACAACTTAGGTCAACTTTCCACATGATTATGAGTAGTTTGAAAGTTGTTTCATGGCTGTACACATCAGCAGAAAAAAGTTGTTATCTCAGAGCATGCAATGCTTAGACAATACAAATAGTATACATTTCAATTTTACTCCAAAGCACTTACTGCAAACCTAAAGGAAACACCATAGGTTAACTTCCCACATGATTCTGAGATGTCTGAAAGCTGTTTCATAGCTGTGCACATAAAGACAAAAAAGTTGATTTCACAGTGAATAGAATGCTTTGACATAAAAGTAGTATACATTTCAATTGTACTCAAAAGTCCTGACTGCAAACCTAATGCAAACAGATTTGGTTGACTTCCCAGATGAGTATGACTAGGTTTAAAGTTGTTTCATGCCTCAGTTCATCAAGACAAAAAAGTTAATTTCTCAGTACTACTATGCTCTGAATTTAAGGTAGTATACATCTCAATTTTACACCAAAGTACTTACTGCAAACTAATGGAAACACCTTAGGTTAACTTCCCACATGATTATGAGTAGTTTGAAAGTTGTTTCATGGCTGTACGCATCAACACAAAAAAGTTGTTATCTCAGTGCATGCAATGCTTCGACAATACAAATAGTATGCATTTCAATTTTACACCAAAGTACTTACTGCAAACCTAATGGAAACACCATAGGTTAACTTCCCACATGATTCTGAGATGTCTGAAAGTTGTTTCATAGCTGTGCACATAAAGACAAAAAAGTTGATTTCACAGTGAATAGAATGCTTTGACATAAAAGTAGTATACATTTCAATTTTACACCAAAGCACTTACTGCAAACCTAATGGAAACACCTTAGGTCAACTTTCCACATGATTATGAGTAGTTTGAAAGTTGTTTCATGGCTGTACACATCAACACAAAAAAGTTGTTATCTCAGTGCATGCAATGCTTAGACAATACAAATAGTATACATTTCAATTTTACACCAAAGCACTTACTGCAAACCTAATGGAAACAACTTAGGTTAACTTCCCACATGATTCTGAGATGTCTGAAAGTTGTTTCATAGCTGTGCACATAAAGACAGAAAAGTTGATTTCCCAGTGAATAGAAAGCTTTAACATAAAAGTAGTATACATTTCAATTTTACTCCAAAGCACTTACTGCAAACCTGAAGGAAACACCATAGGTTAACTTCCCACATGATTCTGAGATGTCTGAAAGTTGTTTCATAGCTGTGCACATAAAGACAAAAAAGTTGATTTCACAGTGAATAGAATGCTTTGACATAAAAGTAGTATACATTTCAATTTTACACCAAAGCACTTACTGCAAACCTAATGGAAACACTTTAGTTTAACTTTCCACATGATTATGAGTAGTTTGAAAGTTGTTTCATGGCTGTACATATCAACACAAAAAAGTTGTTATCTCAGTGCATGCACTGCTTAAACAATACAAATAGTATACATTTCAACTTTACTCCAAAGCACTTACTGCAAACCTAATGGAAACACTTTAAGTTAACTTCCCACATGATTCTGAGATGTCTGAAAGTTGTTTCATACCTGTGCACATAAAGACAAAAAAGTTGAATTCACAGTGATTAGAATGATTTGACATAAAAGTAGTATACATTTCAATTGTACTCAAAAGTCCTGACTGCAAACCTAATGCAAAAAGATTTGGTTAACTTCCCAGATGAGTATGACTAGGTTTAAAGTTGTTTCATGCCTCAGTTCATCAAGACAAAAAAGTTAATTTCTCAGTACTACTATGCTCTGTTTTTAAGGTAGTATACATCTCAATTTTACACCAAAGTACTTACTGCAAACTAATGGAAACACCTTAGGTTAACTTCCCACATGATTATGAGTAGTTTGAAAGTTGATTCATGGCTGTACACATCAACACAAAAAAGTTGTTATCTCAGTGCATGTAATGCTTAGACAATACAAATAGTATACATTTCAATTTTACACCAAAGCACATACTGCAAACCTAATGGAAACACCTTAGGTCAACTTTCCACATGATTATGAGTAGTTTGAAAGTTGTTTCATGGCTGTACACATCAGCAGAAAAAAGTTGTTATCTCAGAGCATGCAATGCTTAGACAATACAAATAGTATACATTTCAATTTTACTCCAAAGCACTTACAGCAAACCTAAAGGAAACACCATAGGTTAACTTCCCACATGATTCTGAGATGTCTGAAAGCTGTTTCATAGCTGTGCACATAAAGACAAAAAAGTTGATTTCACAGTGAATAGAATGCTTTGACATAAAAGTAGTATACATTTCAATTTCACACCAAAGTACTTACTGCAAACCTAATGGAAACACCTTAGGTGAACTTCCCACATGATTATGAGTAGTTTGAAAGCTGTTTCATGGCTGTACACATCAACAGAAAAAAGTTGTTAGCTCAGTGCATGCAATGCTTAGACAATACAAATAGTATACATTTCAATTTCACTCCAAAGAACTTACTGCAAACCTAATGGAAACACTTTAATTTAACTTCCCACATGATTCTGAGATGTCTGAAAGTTGTTTCATACCTGTGCACATAAAGACAAAAAAGTTGATTTCACAGTGAATAGAATGCTTTGACATAAAAGTAGTATACATTTCAATTGTACTCAAAAGTCCTGACTGCAAACCTAATGCAAACAGATTTGGTTGACTTCCCAGATGAGTATGACTAGGTTTAAAGTTGTTTCATGCCTCAGTTCATCAAGACAAAAAAGTTAATTTCTCAGTACTACTATGCTCTGAATTTAAGGTAGTATACATCTCAATTTTACACCAAAGTACTTACTGCAAACTAATGGAAACACCTTAGGTTAACTTCCCACATGATTATGAGTAGTTTGAAAGTTGTTTCATGGCTGTACGCATCAACACAAAAAAGTTGTTATCTCAGTGCATGCAATGCTTCGACAATACAAATAGTATGCATTTCAATTTTACACCAAAGTACTTACTGCAAACCTAATGGAAACACCATAGGTTAACTTCCCACATGATTCTGAGATGTCTGAAAGTTGTTTCATAGCTGTGCACATAAAGACAAAAAAGTTGATTTCACAGTGAATACAATGCTTGGACATAAAAGTAGTATACATTTCAATTTTACACCAAAGCACTTACTGCAAACCTAATGGAAACACCTTAGGTCAACTTTCCACATGATTATGAGTAGTTTGAAAGTTGTTTCATGGCTGTACACATCAACACAAAAAAGTTGTTATCTCAGTGCATGCAATGCTTAGACAATACAAATAGTATACATTTCAATTTTACACCAAAGCACTTACTGCAAACCTAATGGAAACAACTTAGGTTAACTTCCGACATGATTCTGAGATGTCTGAAAGTTGTTTCATAGCTGTGCACATAAAGACAGAAAAGTTGATTTCCCAGTGAATAGAAAGCTTTAACATAAAAGTAGTATACATTTCAATTTTACTCCAAAGCACTTACTGCAAACCTAAAGGAAACACCATAGGTTAACTTCCCACATGATTCTGAGATGTCTGAAAGTTGTTTCATAGCTGTGCACATAAAGACAAAAAAGTTGATTTCACAGTGAATAGAATGCTTTGACATAAAAGTAGTATACATTTCAATTTTACACCAAAGCACTTACTGCAAACCTAATGGAAACACTTTAGTTTAACTTTCCACATGATTATGAGTAGTTTGAAAGTTGTTTCATGGCTGTACACATCAACACAAAAAAGTTGTTATCTCAGTGCATGCAATGCTTAGACAATACAAATAGTATACATTTCAATTTTACACCAAAGCACTTACTGCAAACCTAATGGAAACAACTTACGTTAACTTCCCACATGATTCTGAGATGTCTGAAAGTTGTTTCATAGCTGTGCACATGAAGACAAAAAAGTTCATTTCCCAGTGAATAGAATGCTTTAACATAAAAGTAGTATACATTTCAATTTTACACCAAAGCACTTACTGCAAACCTAATGGAAACACTTTAGGTTAACTTTCCACATGATTATGAGTAGTTTGAAAGTTGTTTCATGGCTGTACACATCAACAGAAAAAAGTTGTTATCTCAGTGCATGCAATGCTTAGACAATACAAATAGTATACATTTCAATTTTACACCAAAGCACTTACTGCAAACCTAATGGAAACAACTTAGGTTAACTTCCCACATGATTCTGAGATGTCTGAAAGTAGTTTCATACCTGTGCACATCAAGACAAAAAAGTTGTTTTCTCAGTGCAAGCAATGCTTTTACAATACAAATAGTATACATTTCAATTTTACACCAAAGTACTTACTGCAAACCTAATGGAAACACCTTAGGTGAACTTCCCACATGATTATGAGTAGTTTGAAAGCTGTTTCATGGCTGTACACATCAACAGAAAAAAGTTGTTAGCTCAGTGCCTGCAATGCTTAGACAATACAAATAGTATACATTTCAATTTTACTCCAAAGCACTTACTGCAAACCTAATGGAAACACTTTAATTTAACTTCCCACATGATTCTGAGATGTCTGAAAGTTGTTTCATACCTGTGCACATAAAGACAAAAAAGTTGATTTCACAGTGAATAGAATGCTTTGACATAAAAGTAGTATACAATTCAATTTTACACCAAAGCACTTACTGCAAACCTAATGGAAACACTTTAGGTTAACTTTCCACATGATTATGAGTAGTTTCAAAGTTGTTTCATGGCTGTACACATCAACACAAAAAAGTTGTTATCTCAGTGCATGCAGTGCTTAAACAATACAAATAGTATACATTTCAATTTTACTCCAAAGCACTTACTGCAAACCTAATGGAAACACTTTAAGTTAACCTCCCACATGATTCTGAGATGTCTGAAAGTTGTTTCATACCTGTGCACATAAAGACAAAAAAGTTGATTTCACAGTGAGTAGAATGATTTGACATAAAAGTAGTATACATTTCAATTGTACTCAAAAGTCCTGACTGCAAACCTAATGCAAACAGATTTGGTTAACTTCCCAGATGAGTATGACTAGGTTTAAAGTTGTTTCATGCCTCAGTTCATCAAGACAAAAAAGTTAATTTCTCAGTACTACTATGCTCTGACTTTAAGGTAGTATACATCTCAATTTTACACCAAAGTACTTACTGCAAACTAATGGAAACACCTTAGGTTAACTTCCCACATGATTATGAGTAGTTTGAAAGTTGATTCATGGCTGTACACATCAACACAAAAAAGTTGTTATCTCAGTGCATGTAATGCTTAGACAATACAAATAGTATACATTTCAATTTTACACCAAAGTACTTACTGCAAACCTAATGGAAACAACTTAGATTAACTTCCCATATGATTCTGAGATGTCTGAAAGTTGTTTCATACCTGTGCACATAAAGACAAAAAAGTTGTTTTCTCAGTGCATGCAATGCTTTTACAATAGAAATAGTATACATTTCAATTTTACACCAAAGCACTTACTGCAAACCTAATGGAAACACCTTAGGTCAACTTTCCACATGATTATGAGTAGTTTGAAAGTTGTTTCATGGCTGTACACATCAACAGAAAAAACTTGTTATCTCAGTGCATGCAATGCTTAGACAATACAAATAGTATACATTTCAATTTTACACCAAAGCACTTACTGCAAACCTAATGGAAACAACTTAGGTTAACTTCCCACATGATTCTGAGATGTCTGAAAGTAGTTTCATACCTGTGCACATCAAGACAAAAAAGTTGTTTTCTCAGTGCATGCAATGCTTTTACAATACATCCAGTACACATTTCAATTTTACACCACAGCACTTACTGCAAACCTAATGGAAACACCTTAGGTTAACTTTCCACATGATTATGAGTAGTTTGAAAGTTGTTTCATGGCTGTACACATCAACAGAAAAAAGTTGTTATCTCAGAGCATGCAATGCTTAGACAATACAAATAGTATACATTTCAATTTTACTCCAAAGCACTTACTGCAAACCTAAAGGAAACACCATAGGTTAACTTCCCACATGATTCTGAGATGTCTGAAAGTTGTTTCATGGCTGTACACATCAACACAAAAAAGTTGTTATCTCAGTGCATGTAATGCTTAGACAATACAAATAGTATACATTTCAATTTTACACCAAAGCACTTACTGCAAACCTAATGGAAACACCTTAGGTCAACTTTCCACATGATTATGAGTAGTTTGAAAGTTGTTTCATGGCTGTACACATCAGCAGAAAAAAGTTGTTATCTCAGAGCATGCAATGCTTAGACAATACAAATAGTATACATTTCAATTTTACTCCAAAGCACTTACTGCAAACCTAAAGGAAACACCATAGGTTAACTTCCCACATGATTCTGAGATGTCTGAAAGCTGTTTCATAGCTGTGCACATAAAGACAAAAAAGTTGATTTCACAGTGAATAGAATGCTTTGACATAAAAGTAGTATACATTTCAATTTCACACCAAAGTACTTACTGCAAACCTAATGGAAACACCTTAGGTGAACTTCCCACATGATTATGAGTAGTTTGAAAGCTGTTTCATGGCTGTACACATCAACAGAAAAAAGTTGTTAGCTCAGTGCATGCAATGCTTAGACTATACAAATAGTATACATTTCAATTTCACTCCAAAGAACTTACTGCAAACCTAATGGAAACACTTTAATTTAACTTCCCACATGATTCTGAGATGTCTGAAAGTTCTTTCATACCTGTGCACATAAAGACAAAAAAGTTGATTTCACAGTGAATAGAATGCTTTGACATAAAAGTAGTATACATTTCAATTGTACTCAAAAGTCCTGACTGCAAACCTAATGCAAACAGATTTGGTTGACTTCCCAGATGAGTATGTCTAGGTTTAAAGTTGTTTCATGCCTCAGTTCATCAAGACAAAAAAGTTAATTTCTCAGTACTACTATGCTCTGAATTTAAGGTAGTATACATCTCAATTTTACACCAAAGTACTTACTGCAAACTAATGGAAACACCTTAGCTTAACTTCCCACATGATTATGAGTAGTTTGAAAGTTGTTTCATGGCTGTACGCATCAACACAAAAAAGTTGTTATCTCAGTGCATGCAATGCTTCGACAATACAAATAGTATGCATTTCAATTTTACACCAAAGTACTTACTGCAAACCTAATGGAAACACCATAGGTTAACTTCCCACATGATTCTGAGATGTCTGAAAGTTGTTTCATACCTGTGCACATAAAGACAAAAAAGTTGATTTCACAGTGAATAGAATGCTTTGACATAAAAGTAGTATACATTTCAATTGTACTCAAAAGTCCTGACTGCAAACCTAATGCAAACAGATTTGGTTGACTTCCCAGATGAGTATGACTAGGTTTAAAGTTGTTTCATGCCTCAGTTCATCAAGACAAAAAAGTTAATTTCTCAGTACTACTATGCTCTGAATTTAAGGTAGTATACATCTCAATTTTACACCAAAGTACTTACTGCAAACTAATGGAAACACCTTAGCTTAACTTCCCACATGATTATGAGTAGTTTGAAAGTTGTTTCATGGCTGTACGCATCAACACAAAAAAGTTGTTATCTCAGTGCATGCAATGCTTCGACAATACAAATAGTATGCATTTCAATTTTACACCAAAGTACTTACTGCAAACCTAATGGAAACACCATAGGTTAACTTCCCACATGATTCTGAGATGTCTGAAAGTTGTTTCATAGCTGTGCACATAAAGACAAAAAAGTTGATTTCACAGTGAATAGAATGCTTTGACATAAAAGTAGTATACATTTCAATTTTACACCAAAGCACTTACTGCAAACCTAATGGAAACACCTTAGGTCAACTTTCCACATGATTATGAGTAGTTTGAAAGTTGTTTCATGGCTGTACACATCAACACAAAAAAGTTGTTATCTCAGTGCATGCAATGCTTAGACAATACAAATAGTATACATTTCAATTTTACAACAAAGCACTTACTGCAAACCTAATGGAAACAACTTAGGTTAACTTCCCTCATGATTCTGAGATGTCTGAAAGTTGTTTCATAGCTGTGCACATAAAGACAGAAAAGTTGATTTCCCAGTGAATAGAAAGCTTTAACATAAAAGTAGTATACATTTCAATTTTACTCCAAAGCACTTACTGCAAACCTAAAGGAAACACCATAGGTTAACTTCCCACATGATTCTGAGATGTCTGAAAGTTGTTTCATAGCTGTGCACATAAAGACAAAAAAGTTGATTTCACAGTGAATAGAATGCTTTGACATAAAAGTAGTATACATTTCAATTTTACACCAAAGCACTTACTGCAAACCTAATGGAAACACTTTAGTTTAACTTTCCACATGATTATGAGTAGTTTGAAAGTTGTTTCATGGCTGTACACATCAACACAAAAAAGTTGTTATCTCAGTGCATGCACTGCTTAAACAATACAAATAGTATACATTTCAACTTTACTCCAAAGCACTTACTGCAAACCTAATGGAAACACTTCAAGTTAACTTCCCACATGTTTCTGAGATGTCTGAAAGTTGTTTCATACCTGTGCACATAAAGACAAAAAAGTTGATTTCACAGTGAGTAGAATGATTTGACATAAAAGTAGTATACATTTCAATTGTACTCAAAAGTCCTGACTGCAAACCTAATGCAAACAGATTTGGTTAACTTCCCAGATGAGTATGACTAGGTTTAAAGTTGTTTCATGCCTCAGTTCATCAAGACAAAAAAGTTAATTTCTCAGTACTACTATGCTCTGACTTTAAGGTAGTATACATCTCAATTTTACACCAAAGTACTTACTGCAAACTAATGGAAACACCTTAGGTTAACTTCCCACATGATTATGAGTAGTTTGAAAGTTGATTCATGGCTGTACACATCAACACAAAAAAGTTGTTATCTCAGTGCATGTAATGCTTAGACAATACAAATAGTATACATTTCAATTTTACACCAAAGTACTTACTGCAAACCTAATGGAAACAACTTAGATTAACTTCCGATATGATTCTGAGATTTCTGAAAGTTGTTTCATACCTGTGCACATCAAGACAAAAAAGTTGTTTTCTCAGTGCATGCAATGCTTTTACAATACAAATAGTATACATTTCAATTTTACACCAAAGCACTTACTGCGAACCTAATGGAAACACCTTAGGTCAACTTTCCACATGATTATGAGTAGTTTTAAAGTTGTTTCATGGCTGTACACATCAACACAAAAAAGTTGTTATCTCAGTGCATGCAATGCTTAGACAATACAAATAGTATACTTTTCAATTTTACACCAAAGCACTTACTGCAAACCTAATGGAAACAACTTAGGTTAACTTCCCACATGATTCTGAGATGTCTGAAAGTTGTTTCATAGCTGTGCACATGAAGACAAAAAGGTTCATTTCCCAGTGAATAGAATGCTTTAACATAAAAGTAGTATACATTTCAATTTTACACCAAAGCACTTACTGCAAACCTAATGGAAACACTTTAGGTTAACTTTCCACATGATTATGAGTAGTTTGAAAGTTGTTTCATGTCTGTACACATCAACAGAAAAAAGTAGTTATCTCAGTGCATGCAATGCTTAGACAATACAAATAGTATACATTTCAATTTTACTCCAAAGCACTTACTGCAAACCTAATGGAAACACTTTAATTTAACTTCCCACATGATTCTGAGATGTCTGAAAGTTGTTTCATACCTGTGCACATAAAGACAAAAAAGTTGATTTCACAGTGAATAGAATGCTTTGACATAAAAGTAGTATACAATTCAATTTTACACCAAAGCACTTACTGCAAACCTAATGGAAACACTTTAGGTTAACTTTCCACATGATTATGAGTAGTTTGAAAGTTGTTTCATGGCTGTACACATCAACACAAAAAAGTTGTTATCTCAGTGCATGCAGTGCTTAAACAATACAAATAGTATACATTTCAATTTCACTCCAAAGAACTTACTGCAAACCTAATGGAAACACTTTAATTTAACTTCCCACATGATTCTGAGATGTCTGAAACTTGTTTCATACCTGTGCACATAAAGACAAAAAAGTTGATTTCACAGTGAATAGAATGCTTTGACATAAAAGTAGTATACATTTCAATTGTACTCAAAAGTCCTGACTGCAAACCTAATGCAAACAGATTTGGTTGACTTCCCAGATGAGTATGACTAGGTTTAAAGTTGTTTCATGCCTCAGTTCATCAAGACAAAAAAGTTAATTTCTCAGTACTACTATGCTCTGACTTTAAGGTAGTATACATCTCAATTTTACACCAAAGTACTTACTACAAACTAATGGAAACACCTTAGGTTAACTTCCCACATGATTATGAGTAGTTTGAAAGTTGTTTCATGGCTGTACGCATCAACACAAAAAAGTTGTTATCTCAGTGCATGCAATGCTTCGACAATACAAATAGTATGCATTTCAATTTTACACCAAAGTACTTACTGCAAACCTAATGGAAACACCATAGGTTAACTTCCCACATGATTCTGAGATGTCTGAAAGTTGTTTCATAGCTGTGCACATAAAGACAAAAAAGTTGATTTCACAGTGAATAGAATGCTTTGACATAAAAGTAGTATACATTTCAATTTTACACCAAAGCACTTACTGCAAACCTAATGGAAACACTTTAGGTTAACTTTCCACATGATTATGAGTAGTTTGAAAGTTGTTTCATGGCTGTACACATCAACACAAAAAAGTTGTTATCTCAGTGCATGCACTGCTTAAACAATACAAATAGTATACATTTCAATTTTACTCCAAAGCACTTACTGCAAACCTAATGGAAACACTTTAAGTTAACCTCCCACATGATTCTGAGATGTCTGAAAGTTGTTTCATACCTGTGCACATAAAGACAAAAAAGTTGATTTCACAGTGAGTAGAATGATTTGACATAAAAGTAGTATACATTTCAATTGTACTCAAAAGTCCTGACTGCAAACCTAATGCAAACAGATTTGGTTAACTTCCCAGATGAGTATGACTAGGTTTAAAGTTGTTTCATGCCTCAGTTCATCAAGACAAAAAAGTTAATTTCTCAGTACTACTATCCTCTGACTTTAAGGTAGTATACATCTCAATTTTACACCAAAGTACTTACTGCAAACTAATGGAAACACCTTAGGTTAACTTCCCACATGATTATGAGTAGTTTGAAAGTTGATTCATGGCTGTACACATCAACACAAAAAAGTTGTTATCTCAGTGCATGTAATGCTTAGACAATACAAATAGTATACATTTCAATTTTACACCAAAGTACTTACTGCAAACCTAATGGAAACAACTTAGATTAACTTCCCATATGATTCTGAGATGTCTGAAAGTTGTTTCATACCTGTGCACATAAAGACAAAAAAGTTGTTTTCTCAGTGCATGCAATGCTTTTACAATACAAATAGTATACATTTCAATTTTACACCAAAGCACTTACTGCAAACCTAATGGAAACACCTTAGGTCAACTTTCCACATGATTATGAGTAGTTTGAAAGTTGTTTCATGGCTGTACAGATCAACACAAAAAAGTTGTTATCTCAGTGCATGCAATGCTTAGACAATACAAATAGTATACATTTCAATTTTACACCAAAGCACTTACTGCAAACCTAATGGAAACAACTTAGGTTAACTTCCCACATGATTCTGAGATGTCTGAAAGTTGTTTCATACCTGTGCACATCAAGACAAAAATGTTCTTTTCTCAGTGCATGCAATGCTTTTACAATACAAATACTATACATTTCAATTTTACACCAAAGCACTTACTGCAAACCTAATGGAAACACCTTAGGTCAACTTTCCACATGATTATGAGTAGTTTGAAAGTTGTTTCATGGCTGTAGACATCAACAGAAAAAAGTTGTTATCTCAGTGCATGCAATGCTTAGACAATACAAATAGTATACATTTCAATTTTACAGCAAAGCACTTACTGCAAACCTAATGGAAACAACTTAGGTTAACTTCCCACATGATTCTGAGATGTCTGAAAGTTGTTTCATACCTGTGCACATCAAGACAAAAAAGTTAATTTCTCAGTACTGCTATGCTCTGACTTTAAGGTAGTATACATCTCAATTTTACACCAAAGTACTTACTGCAAACTAATGGAAACACCTTAGGTTAACTTCCCACCTGATTATGAGTAGTTTGAAAGTTGTTTCATGGCTGTACACATCAATACAAAAAAGTTGTTATCTCAGTGCATGCAATGCTTAGACAATACAAATAGTATACATTTCAATTTTACTCCAAAGCACTTACTGCAAACCTAATGGAAACACCATAGGTTAACTTCCCACATGATTCTGAGATGTCTGAAGGTTGTTTCATAGCTGTGCACATAAAGACAAAAAAGTTGATTTCACAGTGAATAGAATGCTTTGACATAAAAGTAGTATACATTTCAATTTTACACCAAAGCACTTACTGCAAACCTAATGCAAACACTTTAGGTTAACTTTCCACATGATTATGAGTAGTTTGAAAGTTGTTTCATGGCTGTACACATCAACACAAAAAAGTTGTTATCTCAGTGCATGCACTGCTTAAACAATACAAATAGTATACATTTCAATTTTACTCCAAAGCACTTACTGCAAACCTAATGGAAACACTTTAAGTTAACCTCCCACATGATTCTGAGATGTCTGAAAGTTGTTTCATACCTGTGCACATAAAGACAAAAAAGGTTGATTTCACAGTGAGTAGAATGATTTGACATAAAAGTAGTATACATTTCAATTGTACTCAAAAGTCCTGACTGCAAACCTAATGCAAACAGATTTGGTTAACTTCCCAGATGAGTATGACTAGGTTTAAAGTTGTTTCATGCCTCAGTTCATCAAGACAAAAAAGTTAATTTCTCAGTACTACTATGCTCTGACTTTAAGGTAGTATACAGCTCAATTTTACACCAAAGTACTTACTGCAAACTAATGGAAACACCTTAGGTTAACTTCCCACATGATTATGAGTAGTTTGAAAGTTGATTCATGGCTGTACACATCAACACAAAAAAGTTGTTATCTCAGTGCATGTAATGCTTAGACAATACAAATAGTATACATTTCAATTTTACACCAAAGTACTTACTGCAAACCTAATGGAAACAACTTAGATTAACTTCCCATATGATTCTGAGATGTCTGAAAGTTGTTTCATACCTGTGCACATAAAGACAAAAAAGTTGTTTTCTCAGTGCATGCAATGCTTTTACAATACAAATAGTATACATTTCAATTTTACACCAAAGCACTTACTGCAAACCTAATGGAAACACCTTAGGTCAACTTTCCACATGATTATGAGTAGTTTGAAAGTTGTTTCATGGCTGTACACATCAACACAAAAAAGTTGTTATCTCAGTGCATGCAATGCTTAGACAATACAAATAGTATACATTTCAATTTTACACCAAAGCACTTACTGCAAACCTAATGGAAACAACTTAGGTTAACTTCCCACATGATTCTGAGATGTCTGAAAGTTGTTTCATACCTGTGCACATCAAGACAAAAATGTTGTTATCTCAGTGCATGCAATGCTTAGACAATACAAATAGTATACATTTCAATTTTACACCAAAGCACTTACGGCAAACCTAATGGAAACAACTTAGGTTAACTTCCCACATGATTCTGAGATGTCTGAAAGTTGTTTCATACCTGTGCACATCAAGACAAAAAAGTTAATTTCTCAGTACTGCTATGCTCTGACTTTAAGGTAGTATACATCTCAATTTTACACCAAAGTACTTACTGCAAACTAATGGAAACACCTTAGGTTAACTTCCCACATGATTATGAGTAGTTTGAAAGTTGTTTCATGGCTGTACACATCAACACAAAAAAGTTGTTATCTCAGTGCATGCAATGCTTAGACAATACAAATAGTATACATTTCAATTTTACTCCAAAGCACTTACTGCAAACCTAATGGAAACACCATAGGTTAACTTCCCACATGATTCTGAGATGTCTGAAGGTTGTTTCATAGCTGTGCACATAAAGACAAAAAAGTTGATTTCACAGTGAATAGAATGCTTTGACATAAAAGTAGTATACATTTCAATTTTACACCAAAGCACTTACTGCAAACCTAATGGAAACACTTTAGGTTAACTTTCCACATGATTATGAGTAGTTTGAAAGTTGTTTCATGGCTGTACACATCAACACAAAAAAGTTGTTATCTCAGTGCATGCACTGCTTAAACAATACAAATAGTATACATTTCAATTTCACTCCAAAGAACTTACTGCAAACCTAATGGAAACACTTTAATTTAACTTCCCACATGATTCTGAGATGTCTGAAAGTTGTTTCATACCTGTGCACATAAAGACAAAAAAGTTGATTTCACAGTGAATAGAATGCTTTGACATAAAAGTAGTATACATTTCAATTGTACTCAAAAGTCCTGACTGCAAACCTAATGCAAACAGATTTGGTTGACTTCCCAGATGAGTATGACTAGGTTTAAAGTTGTTTCATGCCTCAGTTCATCAAGACAAAAAAGTTAATTTCTCAGTACTACTATGCTCTGACTTTAAGGTAGTATACATCTCAATTTTACACCAAAGTACTTACTGCAAACTAATGGAAACACCTTAGGTTAACTTCCCACATGATTATGAGTAGTTTGAAAGTTGTTTCATGGCTGTACGCATCAACACAAAAAAGTTGTTATCTCAGTGCATGCAATGCTTCGACAATACAAATAGTATGCATTTCAATTTTACACCAAAGTACTTACTGCAAACCTAATGGAAACACCATAGGTTAACTTCCCACATGATTCTGAGATGTCTGAAAGTTGTTTCATAGCTGTGCACATAAAGACAAAAAAGTTGATTTCACAGTGAATAGAATGCTTTGACATAAAAGTAGTATACATTTCAATTTTACACCAAAGCACTTACTGCAAACCTAATGGAAACACTTTAGGTTAACTTTCCACATGATTATGAGTAGTTTGAAAGTTGTTTCATGGCTGTACACATCAACACAAAAAAGTTGTTATCTCAGTGCATGCACTGCTTAAACAATACAAATAGTATACATTTCAATTTTACTCCAAAGCACTTACTGCAAACCTAATGGAAACACTTTAAGTTAACCTCCCACATGATTCTGAGATGTCTGAAAGTTGTTTCATACCTGTGCACATAAAGACAAAAAAGTTGATTTCACAGTGAGTAGAATGATTTGACATAAAAGTAGTATACATTTCAATTGTACTCAAAAGTCCTGACTGCAAACCTAATGCAAACAGATTTGGTTAACTTCCCAGATGAGTATGACTAGGTTTAAAGTTGTTTCATGCCTCAGTTCATCAAGACAAAAAAGTTAATTTCTCAGTACTACTATGCTCTGACTTTAAGGTAGTATACATCTCAATTTTACACCAAAGTACTTACTGCAAACTAATGGAAACAACTTAGGTTAACTTCCCACATGATTATGAGTAGTTTGAAAGTTGATTCATGGCTGTACACATCAACACAAAAAAGTTGTTATCTCAGTGCATGTAATGCTTAGACAATACAAATAGTATACATTTCAATTTTACACCAAAGTACTTACTGCAAACCTAATGGAAACAACTTAGATTAACTTCCCATATGATTCTGAGATGTCTGAAAGTTGTTTCATACCTGTGCACATAAAGACAAAAAAGTTGTTTTCTCAGTGCATGCAATGCTTTTACAATACAAATAGTATACATTTCAATTTTACACCAAAGCACTTACTGCAAACCTAATGGAAACACCTTAGGTCAACTTTCCACATGATTATGAGTAGTTTGAAAGTTGTTTCATGGCTGTACACATCAACACAAAAAAGTTGTTATCTCAGTGCATGCAATGCTTAGACAATACAAATAGTATACATTTCAATTTTACACCAAAGCACTTACTGCAAACCTAATGGAAACAACTTAGGTTAACTTCCCACATGATTCTGAGATGTCTGAAAGTTGTTTCATAGCTGTGCACATAAAGACAGAAAAGTTGATTTCCCAGTGAATAGAAAGCTTTAACATAAAAGTAGTATACATTTCAATTTTACACCAAAACACTTACTGCAAACCTAATGGAAACACTTTAGGTTAACTTTCCACATGATTATGAGTAGTTTGAAAGTTGTTTCATGGCTGTGCACATCAACAGAAAAAAGTTGTTATCTCAGAGCATGCATTGCTTAGACGATACAAATAGTATACATTTCAATTTTACACCAAAGCACTTACTGCAAACCTAATGGAAACAACTTAGGTTAACTTCCCACATGATTCTGAGATGTCTGAAAGTTGTTTCATACCTGTGCACATCAAGACAAAAATGTTGTTTTCTCAGTGCATGCAATGCTTTTACAATACAAATACTATACATTTCAATTTTACACCACAACACTTACTGCAAACCTAATGGAAACACCTTAGGTCAACTTTCCACATGATTATGAGTAGTTTGAAAGTTGTTTCATGGCTGTAGACATCAACAGAAAAAAGTTGTTATCTCAGTGCATGCAATGCTTAGACAATACAAATAGTATACATTTCAATTTTACACCAAAGCACTTACTGCAAACCTAATGGAAACAACTTAGGTTAACTTCCCTCATGATTCTGAGATGTCTGAAAGTTGTTTCATACCTGTGCACATCAAGACAAAAAAGTTAATTTCTCAGTACTGCTATGCTCTGACTTTAAGGTAGTATACATCTCAATTTTACACCAAAGTACTTACTGCAAACTAATGGAAACACCTTAGGTTAACTTCCCACATGATTATGAGTAGTTTGAAAGTTGTTTCATGGCTGTACACATCAACACAAAAAAGGTTGTTATCTCAGTGCATGCAATGCTTAGACAATACAAATAGTATACATTTCAATTTTACTCCAAAGCACTTACTGCAAACCGAATGGAAACACCGTAGGTTAACTTCCCACATGATTCTGAGATGTCTGAAGGTTGTTTCATAGCTGTGCACATAAAGACAAAAAAGTTGATTTCACAGTGAATAGAATGCTTTGACATAAAAGTAGTATACATTTCAATTTTACACCAAAGCACTTACTGCAAACCTAATGGAAACACTTTAGGTTAACTTTCCACATGATTATGAGTAGTTTGAAAGTTGTTTCATGGCTGTACACATCAACACAAAAAAGTTGTTATCTCAGTGCATGCACTGCTTAAACAATACAAATAGTATACATTTCAATTTCACTCCAAAGAACTTACTGCAAACCTAATGGAAACACTTTAATTTAACTTCCCACATGATTCTGAGATGTCTGAAAGTTGTTTCATACCTGTGCACATAAAGACAAAAAAGTTGATTTCACAGTGAATAGAATGCTTTGACATAAAAGTAGTATACATTTCAATTGTACTCAAAAGTCCTGACTGCAAACCTAATGCAAACAGATTTGGTTGACTTCCCAGATGAGTATGACTAGGTTTAAAGTTGTTTCATGCCTCAGTTCATCAAGACAAAAAAGTTAATTTCTCAGTACTACTATGCTCTGACTTTAAGGTAGTATACATCTCAATTTTACACCAAAGTACTTACTGCAAACTAATGGAAACACCTTAGGTTAACTTCCCACATGATTATGAGTAGTTTGAAAGTTGTTTCATGGCTGTACGCATCAACACAAAAAAGTTGTTATCTCAGTGCATGCAATGCTTCGACAATACAAATAGTATGCATTTCAATTTTACACCAAAGTACTTACTGCAAACCTAATGGAAACACCATAGGTTAACTTCCCACATGATTCTGAGATGTCTGAAAGTTGTTTCATAGCTGTGCACATAAAGACAAAAAAGTTGATTTCACAGTGAATAGAATGCTTTGACATAAAAGTAGTATACATTTCAATTTTACACCAAAGCACTTACTGCAAACCTAATGGAAACACTTTAGGTTAACTTTCCACATGATTATGAGTAGTTTGAAAGTTGTTTCATGGCTGTACACATCAACACAAAAAAGTTGTTATCTCAGTGCATGCACTGCTTAAACAATACAAATAGTATACATTTCAATTTTACTCCAAAGCACTTACTGCAAACCTAATGGAAACACTTTAAGTTAACCTCCCACATGATTCTGAGATGTCTGAAAGTTGTTTCATACCTGTGCACATAAAGACAAAAAAGTTGATTTCACAGTGAGTAGAATGATTTGACATAAAAGTAGTATACATTTCAATTGTACTCAAAAGTCCTGACTGCAAACCTAATGCAAACAGATTTGGTTAACTTCCCAGATGAGTATGACTAGGTTTAAAGTTGTTTCATGCCTCAGTTCATCAAGACAAAAAAGTTAATTTCTCAGTACTACTATGCTCTGACTTTAAGGTAGTATACATCTCAATTTTACACCAAAGTACTTACTGCAAACTAATGGAAACACCTTAGGTTAACTTCCCACATGATTATGAGTAGTTTGAAAGTTGATTCATGGCTGTACACATCAACACAAAAAAGTTGTTATCTCAGTGCATGTAATGCTTAGACAATACAAATAGTATACATTTCAATTTTACACCAAAGTACTTACTGCAAACCTAATGGAAACAACTTAGATTAACTTCCCATATGATTCTGAGATGTCTGAAAGTTGTTTCATACCTGTGCACATAAAGACAAAAAAGTTGTTTTCTCAGTGCATGCAATGCTTTTACAATACAAATAGTATACATTTCAATTTTACACCAAAGCACTTACTGCAAACCTAATGGAAACACCTTAGGTCAACTTTCCACATGATTATGAGTAGTTTGAAAGTTGTTTCATGGCTGTACACATCAACACAAAAAAGTTGTTATCTCAGTGCATGCAATGCTTAGACAATACAAATAGTATACATTTCAATTTTACACCAAAGCACTTACTGCAAACCTAATGGAAACAACTTAGGTTAACTTCCCACATGATTCTGAGATGTCTGAAAGTTGTTTCATAGCTGTGCACATAAAGACAGAAAAGTTGATTTCCCAGTGAATAGAAAGCTTTAACATAAAAGTAGTATACATTTCAATTTTACACCAAAACACTTACTGCAAACCTAATGGAAACACTTTAGGTTAACTTTCCACATGATTATGAGTAGTTTGAAAGTTGTTTCATGGCTGTGCACATCAACAGAAAAAAGTTGTTATCTCAGAGCATGCATTGCTTAGACGATACAAATAGTATACATTTCAATTTTACACCAAAGCACTTACTGCAAACCTAATGGAAACAACTTAGGTTAACTTCCCACATGATTCTGAGATGTCTGAAAGTTGTTTCATACCTGTGCACATCAAGACAAAAATGTTGTTTTCTCAGTGCATGCAATGCTTTTACAATACAAATACTATACATTTCAATTTTACACCACAACACTTACTGCAAACCTAATGGAAACACCTTAGGTCAACTTTCCACATGATTATGAGTAGTTTGAAAGTTGTTTCATGGCTGTAGACATCAACAGAAAAAAGTTGTTATCTCAGTGCATGCAATGCTTAGACAATACAAATAGTATACATTTCAATTTTACACCAAAGCACTTACTGCAAACCTAATGGAAACAACTTAGGTTAACTTCCCTCATGATTCTGAGATGTCTGAAAGTTGTTTCATACCTGTGCACATCAAGACAAAAAAGTTAATTTCTCAGTACTGCTATGCTCTGACTTTAAGGTAGTATACATCTCAATTTTACACCAAAGTACTTACTGCAAACTAATGGAAACACCTTAGGTTAACTTCCCATATGATTCTGAGATGTCTGAAAGTTGTTTCATACCTGTGCACATAAAGACAAAAAAGTTGTTTTCTCAGTGCATGCAATGCTTTTACAATACAAATAGTATACATGTCAATTTTACACCAAAGCACTTACTGCAAACCTAATGGAAACACCTTAGGTCAACTTTCCACATGATTATGAGTAGTTTGAAAGTTGTTTCATGGCTGTACACATCAACACAAAAAAGTTGTTATCTCAGTGCATGCAATGCTTAGACAATACAAATAGTATACATTTCAATTTTACACCAAAGCACTTACTGCAAACCTAATGGAAACAACTTAGGTTAACTTCCCACATGATTCTGAGATGTCTGAAAGTTGTTTCATAGCTGTGCACATAAAGACAGAAAAGTTGATTTCCCAGTGAATAGAAAGCTTTAACATAAAAGTAGTATACATTTCAATTTTACACCAAAACACTTACTGCAAACCTAATGGAAACACTTTAGGTTAACTTTCCACATGATTATGAGTAGTTTGAAAGTTGTTTCATGGCTGTGCACATCAACAGAAAAAAGTTGTTATCTCAGAGCATGCATTGCTTAGACGATACAAATAGTATACATTTCAATTTTACACCAAAGCACTTACTGCAAACCTAATGGAAACAACTTAGGTTAACTTCCCACATGATTCTGAGATGTCTGAAAGTTGTTTCATACCTGTGCACATCAAGACAAAAATGTTGTTTTCTCAGTGCATGCAATGCTTTTACAATACAAATACTATACATTTCAATTTTACACCACAACACTTACTGCAAACCTAATGGAAACACCTTAGGTCAACTTTCCACATGATTATGAGTAGTTTGAAAGTTGTTTCATGGCTGTAGACATCAACAGAAAAAAGTTGTTATCTCAGTGCATGCAATGCTTAGACAATACAAATAGTATACATTTCAATTTTACACCAAAGCACTTACTGCAAACCTAATGGAAACAACTTAGGTTAACTTCCCACATGATTCTGAGATGTCTGAAAGTTGTTTCATACCTGTGCACATCAAGACAAAAAAGTTAATTTCTCAGTACTGCTATGCTCTGACTTTAAGGTAGTATACATCTCAATTTTACACCAAAGTACTTACTGCAAACTAATGGAAACACCTTAGGTTAACTTCCCACATGATTATGAGTAGTTTGAAAGTTGTTTCATGGCTGTACACATCAACACAAAAAAGTTGTTATCTCAGTGCATGCAATGCTTAGACAATACAAATAGTATACATTTCAATTTTACTCCAAAGCACTTACTGCAAACCTAATGGAAACACCATAGGTTAACTTCCCACATGATTCTGAGATGTCTGAAAGTTGTTTCATAGCTGTGCACATAAAGACAAAAAAGTTGATTTCACAGTGAATAGAATGCTTTGACATAAAAGTAGTATACATTTCAATTTTACACCAAAGCACTTACTGCAAACCTAATGGAAACACTTTAGGTTAACTTTCCACATGATTATGAGTAGTTTGAAAGTTGTTTCATGGCTGTACACATCAACACAAAAAAGTTGTTATCTCAGTGCATGCACTGTTAAACAATACAAATAGTATACATTTCAATTTTACTCCAAAGCACTTACTGCAAACCTAATGGAAACACTTTAAGTTAACTTCCCACATGATTCTGAGATGTCTGAAAGTTGTTTCATACCTGTGCACATAAAGACAAAAAAGTTGATTTCACAGTGAGTAGAATGATTTGACATAAAAGTAGTATACATTTCAATTGTACTCAAAAGTCCTGACTGCAAACCTAATGCAAACAGATTTGGTTAACTTCCCAGATGAGTATGACTAGGTTTAAAGTTGTTTCATGCCTCAGTTCATCAAGACAAAAAAGTTAATTTCTCAGTACTACTATGCTCTGACTTTAAGGTAGCATACATCTCAATTTTACACCAAAGTACTTACTGCAAACTAATGGAAACACCTTAGGTTAACTTCCCACATGATTATGAGTAGTTTGAAAGTTGATTCATGGCTGTACACATCAACACAAAAAAGTTGTTATCTCAGTGCATGTAATGCTTAGACAATACAAATAGTATACATTTCAATTTTACACCAAAGTACTTACTGCAAACCTAATGGAAACAACTTAGATTAACTTCCCATATGATTCTGAGATGTCTGAAAGTTGTTTCATACCTGTGCACATCAAGACAAAAAAGTTGTTTTCTCAGTGCATGCAATGCTTTTACAATCAAATAGTATACATTTCAATTTTACACCAAAGCACTTACTGCAAACCTAATGGAGACACCTTAGGTCAACTTTCCACATGATTATGAGTAGTTTGAAAGTTGTTTCATGGCTGTACACATCAACACAAAAAAGTTGTTATCTCAGTGCATGCAATGCTTAGACAATACAAATAGTATACATTTCAATTTTACACCAAAGCACTTACTGCAAACCTAATGGAAACAACTTAGGTTAACTTCCCACATGATTCTGAGATGTCTGAAAGTTGTTTCATAGCTGTGCACATAAAGACAGAAAAGTTGATTTCACAGTGAATAGAATGCTTTGACATAAAAGTAGTATACATTTCAATTGTACTCAAAAGTCCTGACTGCAAACCTAATGCAAACAGATTTGGTTGACTTCCCAGATGAGTATGACTAGGTTTAAAATTGTTTCATGCCTCAGTTCATCAAGACAAAAAAGTTAATTTCTCAGTACTACTATGCTCTGACTTTAAGGTAGTATACATCTCAATTTTACACCAAAGTACTTACTGCAAACTAATGGAAACACCTTAGGTTAACTTCCCACATGATTCTGAGATGTCTGAAAGTTCTTTCATAGCTGTGCACATAAAGACAAAAAAGTTGATTTCCCAGTGAATAGAATGCTTTAACATAAAAGTAGTATACATTTCAATTTTACACCAAAGCACTTACTGCAAACCTAATGGAAACACTTTAGGTTAACTTTCCACATGAGTATGAGTAGTTTGAAAGTTGTTTCATGGCTGTACACATCAGCACAAAAAAGCTGTTATCTCAGTGCGTGGAATGCTTTGACATAAAAGTAGTATACATTTCAATTTTACACCAAAGCACTTACTGCAAACCTAATGGAAACACTTTAGGTTAACTTTCCACATGATTATGAGCAGTTTGAAAGTTGTTTCATGGCTGTACACATCAACACAAAAAAGTTGTTATCTCGGTGCATGCACTGCTTAAACAATACAAATAGTATACATTTCAATTTCACTCCAAAGCACTTACTGCAAACCTAATGGAAACACTTTAAGTTAACTTCCCACATGATTCTGAGATGTCTGAAAGTTGTTTCATACCTGTGCACATAAAGACAAAAAAGTTGATTTCACAGTGAGTAGAATGATTTGACATAAAAGTAGTATACATTTCAATTGTACTCAAAAGTCCTGACTGCAAACCTAATGCAAACAGATTTGGTTAACTTCCCAGATGAGTATGACTAGGTTTAAAGTTGTTTCATGCCTCAGTTCATCAAGACAAAAAAGTTAATTTCTCAGTACTACTATGCTCTGACTTTAAGGTGGTATACATCTCAATTTTACACCAAAGTACTTACTGCAAACTAATGGAAACACCTTAGGTTAACTTCCCACATGATTATGAGTAGTTTGAAAGTTGATTCATGGCTGTGCACATCAACACAAAAAAGTTGTCTTCTCAGTGCATGTAATGCTTAGACAATACAAATAGTATACATTTCAATTTTACACCAAAGTACTTACTGCAAACCTAATGGAAACAACTTAGATTAACTTCCCATATGATTCTGAGATGTCTGAAAATTGTTTCATACCTGTGCAGATAAAGACAAAAAAGTTGTTTTCTGAGTGCATGCAATGCTTTTACAATACAAATAGTATACATTTCAATTTTACACCAAAGCACTTACTGCGAACCTAATGGAAACACCTTAGGTCAACTTTCCACATGATTATGAGTAGTTTGAAAGTTGTTTCATGGCTGTACACATCAACACAAAAAAGTTGTCATCTCAGTGCATGCAATGCTTTGACAATACAAATAGTATACATTTCAATTTTACACCAAAGCACTTACTGCAAACCTAATGGAAACAACTTAGGTTAACTTCCCACATGATTCTGAGATGTCTGAAAGTTGTTTCATAGCTGTGCACATAAAGACAAAAAAGTTGATTTCACAGTGAATAGAATGCTTTGACATAAAAGTAGTATACATTTCAATTTTACACCAAAACACTTACTGCAAACCTAATGGAAACACTTTAGGTTAACTTTCCACATGATTATGAGTAGTTTGAAAGTTGTTTCATGGCTGTACACATCAACACAAAAAAGTTGTTATCTCGGTGCATGCACTGCTTAAACAATACAAATAGTATACATTTCAATTTCACTCCAAAGCACTTACTGCAAACCTAATGGAAACACTTTAAGTTAACTTCCCACATGATTCTGAGATGTCTGAAAGTTGTTTCATACCTGTGCACATAAAGACAAAAAAGTTGATTTCACAGTGAGTAGAATGATTTGACATAAAAGTAGTATACATTTCAATTGTACTCAAAAGTCCTGACTGCAAACCTAATGCAAACAGATTTGGTTAACTTCCCAGATGAGTATGACTAGGTTTAAAGTTGTTTCATGCCTCAGTTCATCAAGACAAAAAAGTTAATTTCTCAGTACTACTATGCTCTGACTTTAAGGTGGTATACATCTCAATTTTACACCAAAGTACTTACTGGAAACTAATGGAAACACCTTAGGTTAACTTCCCACATGATTATGAGTAGTTTGAAAGTTGATTCATGGCTGTACACATCAACACAAAAAAGTTGTCTTCTCAGTGCATGTAATGCTTAGACAATACAAATAGTATACATTTCAATTTTACACCAAAGTACTTACTGCAAACCTAATGGAAACAACTTAGGTTAACTTCCCACATGATTCTGAGATGTCTGAAAGTTGTTTCATAGCTGTGCACATAAAGACAAAAAAGTTCATTTCCCAGTGAATAGAATGCTTTAACATAAAATTAGTATACATTTCAATTTTACACCAAAGCACTTACTGCAAACCTAATGGAAACACTTTAGGTTAACTTTCCACATGATTATGAGTAGTTTGAAAGTTGTTTCATGGCTGTACACATCAACAGAAAAAAGTTGTTATCTCAGTGCATGCAATGCTTAGACAATACAAATAGTATACATTTCAATTTTACACCAAAGCACTTACTGCAAACCTAATGGAAACAACTTAGGTTAACTTTCCACATGATTATGAGTAGTTTGAAAGTTGTTTCATGGCTGTACACATCAACACAAAAAAGTTGTTATCTCAGTGCATGCAGTGCTTAAACAATACAAATAGTATACATTTCAATTTCACTCCAAAGAACTTACTGCAAACCTAATGGAAACACTTTAATTTAACTTCCCACATGATTCTGAGTTGTCTGAAAGTTGTTTCATACCTGTGCACATAAAGACAAAAAAGTTGATTTCACAGTGAATAGAATGCTTTGACATAAAAGTAGTATACATTTCAATTGTACTCAAAAGTCCTGACTGCAAACCTAATGCAAACAGATTTGGTTGACTTCCCAGATGAGTATGACTAGGTTTAAAGTTGTTTCATGCCTCAGTTCATCAAGACAAAAAAGTTAATTTCTCAGTACTACTATGCTCTGACTTTAAGGTAGTATACATCTCAATTTTACACCAAAGTACTTACTACAAACTAATGGAAACACCTTAGGTTAACTTCCCACATGATTATGAGTAGTTTGAAAGTTGTTTCATGGCTGTACGCATCAACACAAAAAAGTTGTTATCTCAGTGCATGCAATGCTTCGACAATACAAATAGTATGCATTTCAATTTTACACCAAAGTACTTACTGCAAACCTAATGGAAACACCATAGGTTAACTTCCCACATGATTCTGAGATGTCTGAAAGTTGTTTCATAGCTGTGCACATAAAGACAAAAAAGTTGATTTCACAGTGAATAGAATGCTTTGACATAAAAGTAGTATACATTTCAATTTTACACCAAAGCACTTACTGCAAACCTAATGGAAACACTTTAGGTTAACTTTCCACATGATTATGAGTAGTTTGAAAGTTGTTTCATGGCTGTACACATCAACACAAAAAAGTTGTTATCTCAGTGCATGCACTGCTTAAACAATACAAATAGTATACATTTCAATTTTACTCCAAAGCACTTACTGCAAACCTAATGGAAACACTTTAAGTTAACCTCCCACATGATTCTGAGATGTCTGAAAGTTGTTTCATACCTGTGCACATAAAGACAAAAAAGTTGATTTCACAGTGAGTAGAATGATTTGACATAAAAGTAGTATACATTTCAATTGTACTCAAAAGTCCTGACTGCAAACCTAATGCAAACAGATTTGGTTAACTTCCCAGATGAGTATGACTAGGTTTAAAGTTGTTTCATGCCTCAGTTCATCAAGACAAAAAAGTTAATTTCTCAGTACTACTATGCTCTGACTTTAAGGTAGTATACATCTCAATTTTACACCAAAGTACTTACTGCAAACTAATGGAAACACCTTAGGTTAACTTCCCACATGATTATGAGTAGTTTGAAAGTTGATTCATGGCTGTACACATCAACACAAAAAAGTTGTCTTCTCAGTGCATGTAATGCTTAGACAATACAAATAGTATACATTTCAGTTTTACACCAAAGTACTTACTGCAAACCTAATGGAAACAACTTAGATTAACTTCCCATATGATTCTGAGATGTCTGAAAATTGTTTCATACCTGTGCAGATAAAGACAAAAAAGTTGTTTTCTGAGTGCATGCAATGCTTTTACAATACAAATAGTATACATTTCAATTTTACACCAAAGCACTTACTGCGAACCTAATGGAAACACCTTAGGTCAACTTTCCACATGATTATGAGTAGTTTGAAAGTTGTTTCATGGCTGTACACATCAACACAAAAAAGTTGTCATCTCAGTGCATGCAATGCTTTGACAATACAAATAGTATACATTTCAATTTTACACCAAAGCACTTACTGCAAACCTAATGGAAACAACTTAGGTTAACTTCCCACATGATTCTGAGATGTCTGAAAGTTGTTTCATAGCTGTGCACATAAAGACAAAAAAGTTGATTTCACAGTGAATAGAATGCTTTGACATAAAAGTAGTATACATTTCAATTTTACACCAAAACACTTACTGCAAACCTAATGGAAACACTTTAGGTTAACTTTCCACATGATTATGAGTAGTTTGAAAGTTGTTTCATGGCTGTACACATCAACACAAAAAAGTTGTTATCTCGGTGCATGCACTGCTTAAACAATACAAATAGTATACATTTCAATTTCACTCCAAAGCACTTACTGCAAACCTAATGGAAACACTTTAAGTTAACTTCCCACATGATTCTGAGATGTCTGAAAGTTGTTTCATACCTGTGCACATAAAGACAAAAAAGTTGATTTCACAGTGAGTAGAATGATTTGACATAAAAGTAGTATACATTTCAATTGTACTCAAAAGTCCTGACTGCAAACCTAATGCAAACAGATTTGGTTAACTTCCCAGATGAGTATGACTAGGTTTAAAGTTGTTTCATGCCTCAGTTCATCAAGACAAAAAAGTTAATTTCTCAGTACTACTATGCTCTGACTTTAAGGTGGTATACATCTCAATTTTACACCAAAGTACTTACTGGAAACTAATGGAAACACCTTAGGTTAACTTCCCACATGATTATGAGTAGTTTGAAAGTTGTTTCATGGCTGTACACATCAACACAAAAAAGTTGTTATCTCAGTGCATGCAGTGCTTAAACAATACAAATAGTATACATTTCAATTTCACTCCAAAGAACTTACTGCAAACCTAATGGAAACACTTTAATTTAACTTCCCACATGATTCTGAGTTGTCTGAAAGTTGTTTCATACCTGTGCACATAAAGACAAAAAAGTTGATTTCACAGTGAATAGAATGCTTTGACATAAAAGTAGTATACATTTCAATTGTACTCAAAAGTCCTGACTGCAAACCTAATGCAAACAGATTTGGTTGACTTCCCAGATGAGTATGACTAGGTTTAAAGTTGTTTCATGCCTCAGTTCATCAAGACAAAAAAGTTAATTTCTCAGTACTACTATGCTCTGACTTTAAGGTAGTATACATCTCAATTTTACACCAAAGTACTTACTGCAAACTTATGGAAACACCTTAGGTTAACTTCCCACATGATTATGAGTAGTTTGAAAGTTGTTTCATGGCTGTACGCATCAACACAAAAAAGTTGTTATCTCAGTGCATGCAATGCTTCGACAATACAAATAGTATGCATTTCCATTTCACACCAAAGTACTTACTGCAAACCTAATGGAAACACCATAGGTTAACTTCCCACATGATTCTGAGATGTCTGAAAGTTGTTTCATAGCTGTGCACATAAAGACAAAAAAGTTGATTTCACAGTGAATAGAATGCTTTGACATAAAAGTAGTATACATTTCAATTTTACACCAAAGCACTTACTGCAAACCTAATGGAAACACTTTAGGTTAACTTTCCACATGATTATGAGTAGTTTGAAAGTTGTTTCATGGCTGTACACATCAACACAAAAAAGTTGTTATCTCAGTGCATGCACTGCTTAAACAATACAAATAGTATACATTTCAATTTTACTCCAAAGCACTTACTGCAAACCTAATGGAAACACTTTAAGTTAACCTCCCACATGATTCTGAGATGTCTGAAAGTTGTTTCATACCTGTGCACATAAAGACAAAAAAGTTGATTTCACAGTGAGTAGAATGATTTGACATAAAAGTAGTATACATTTCAATTGTACTCAAAAGTCCTGACTGCAAACCTAATGCAAACAGATTTGGTTAACTTCCCAGATGAGTATGACTAGGTTTAAAGTTGTTTCATGCCTCAGTTCATCAAGACAAAAAAGTTAATTTCTCAGTACTACTATGCTCTGACTTTAAGGTAGTATACATCTCAATTTTACACCAAAGTACTTACTGCAAACTAATGGAAACACCTTAGGTTAACTTCCCACATGATTATGAGTAGTTTGAAAGTTGATTCATGGCTGTACACATCAACACAAAAAAGTTGTTATCTCAGTGCATGTAATGCTTAGACATTACAAATAGTATACATTTCAATTTTACACCAAAGTACTTACTGCAAACCTAATGGAAACAACTTAGATTAACTTCCCATATGATTCTGAGATGTCTGAAAGTTGTTTCATACCTGTGCACATAAAGACAAAAAAGTTGTTTTCTCAGTGCATGCAATGCTTTTACAATACAAATAGTATACATTTCAATTTTACACCAAAGCACTTACTGCAAACCTAATGGAAACACCTTAGGTCAACTTTCCACATGATTATGAGTAGTTTGAAAGTTGTTTCATGGCTGTACACATCAACACAAAAAAGTTGTTATCTCAGTGCATGCAATGCTTAGACAATACAAATAGTATACATTTCAATTTTACACCAAAGCACTTACTGCAAACCTAATGGAAACAACTTAGGTTAACTTCTCACATGATTCTGAGATGTCTGAAAGTTGTTTCATACCTGTGCACATCAAGACAAAAATGTTGTTTTCTCAGTGCATGCAATGCTTTTACAATACAAATACTATACATTTCAATTTTACACCACAACACTTACTGCAAACCTAATGGAAACACCTTAGGTCAACTTTCCACATGATTATGAGTAGTTTGAAAGTTGTTTCATGGCTGTAGACATCAACAGAAAAAAGTTGTTATCTCAGTGCATGCAATGCTTAGACAATACAAATAGTATACATTTCAATTTTACACCAAAGCACTTACTGCAAACCTAATGGAAACAACTTAGGTTAACTTCCCTCATGATTCTGAGATGTCTGAAAGTTGTTTCATACCTGTGCACATCAAGACAAAAAAGTTAATTTCTCAGTACTGCTATGCTCTGACTTTAAGGTAGTATACATCTCAATTTTACACCAAAGTACTTACTGCAAACTAATGGAAACACCTTAGGTTAACTTCCCACATGATTATGAGTAGTTTGAAAGTTGTTTCATGGCTGTACACATCAACACAAAAAAGTTGTTATCTCAGTGCATGCAATGCTTAGACAATACAAATAGTATACATTTCAATTTTACTCCAAAGCACTTACTGCAAACCTAATGGAAACACCATAGGTTAACTTCCCACATGATTCTGAGATGTCTGAAAGTTGTTTCATAGCTGTGCACATAAAGACAAAAAAGTTGATTTCACAGTGAATAGAATGCTTTGACATAAAAGTAGTATACATTTCAATTTTACACCAAAGCACTTACTGCAAACCTAATGGAAACACTTTAGGTTAACTTTCCACATGATTATGAGTAGTTTGAAAGTTGTTTCATGGCTGTACACATCAACACAAAAAAGTTGTTATCTCAGTGCATGCACTGTTAAACAATACAAATAGTATACATTTCAATTTTACTCCAAAGCACTTACTGCAAACCTAATGGAAACACTTTAAGTTAACTTCCCACATGATTCTGAGATGTCTGAAAGTTGTTTCATACCTGTGCACATAAAGACAAAAAAGTTGATTTCACGGTGAGTAGAATGATTTGACATAAAAGTAGTATACATTTCAATTGTACTCAAAAGTCCTGACTGCAAACCTAATGCAAACAGATTTGGTTAACTTCCCAGATGAGTATGACTAGGTTTAAAGTTGTTTCATGCCTCAGTTCATCAAGACAAAAAAGTTAATTTCTCAGTACTACTATGCTCTGACTTTAAGGTAGCATACATCTCAATTTTACACCAAAGTACTTACTGCAAACTAATGGAAACACCATAGGTTAACTTCCCACATGATTATGAGTAGTTTGAAAGTTGATTCATGGCTGTACACATCAACACAAAAAAGTTGTTATCTCAGTGCATGTAATGCTTAGACAATACAAATAGTATACATTTCAATTTTACACCAAAGTACTTACTGCAAACCTAATGGAAACAACTTAGATTAACTTCCCATATGATTCTGAGATGTCTGAAAGTTGTTTCATACCTGTGCACATCAAGACAAAAAAGTTGTTTTCTCAGTGCATGCAATGCTTTTACAATCAAATAGTATACATTTCAATTTTACACCAAAGCACTTACTGCAAACCTAATGGAGACACCTTAGGTCAACTTTCCACATGATTATGAGTAGTTTGAAAGTTGTTTCATGGCTGTACACATCAACACAAAAAAGTTGTTATCTCAGTGCATGCAATGCTTAGACAATACAAATAGTATACATTTCAATTTTACACCAAAGCACTTACTGCAAACCTAATGGAAACAACTTAGGTTAACTTCCCACATGATTCTGAGATGTCTGAAAGTTGTTTCATAGCTGTGCACATAAAGACAGAAAAGTTGATTTCACAGTGAATAGAATGCTTTGACATAAAAGTAGTATACATTTCAATTGTACTCAAAAGTCCTGACTGCAAACCTAATGCAAACAGATTTGGTTGACTTCCCAGATGAGTATGACTAGGTTTAAAATTGTTTCATGCCTCAGTTCATCAAGACAAAAAAGTTAATTTCTCAGTACTACTATGCTCTGACTTTAAGGTAGTATACATCTCAATTTTACACCAAAGTACTTACTGCAAACTAATGGAAACACCTTAGGTTAACTTCCCACATGATTCTGAGATGTCTGAAAGTTGTTTCATAGCTGTGCACATAAAGACAAAAAAGTTGATTTCCCAGTGAATAGAATGCTTTAACATAAAAGTAGTATACATTTCAATTTTACACCAAAGCACTTACTGCAAACCTAATGGAAACACTTTAGGTTAACTTTCCACATGATTATGAGTAGTTTGAAAGTTGTTTCATGGCTGTACACATCAACAGAAAAAAGTTGTTATCTCAGAGCATGCAATGCTTAGACAATACAAATAGTATACATTTCAATTTTACACCAAAGCACTTACTGCAAACCTAATGGAAACAACTTAGGTTCACTTCCCACATGATTCTGAGATGTCTGAAAGTTGTTTCATACCTGTGCACATCAAGACAAAAAAGTTGTTTTCTCAGTGCATGCAATGCTTTTACAATACAAATAGTATACATTTCAATTTTACACCACAGCACTTACTGCAAACCTAATGGAAACACCTTAGGTCAACTTTCCACATGAGTATGAGTAGTTTGAAAGTTGTTTCATGGCTGTACACATCAACACAAAAAAGCTGTTATCTCAGTGCATGGAATGCTTTGACATAAAAGTAGTATACATTTCAATTTTACACCAAAGCACTTACTGCAAACCTAATGGAAACACTTTAGGTTAACTTTCCACATGATTATGAGCAGTTTGAAAGTTGTTTCATGGCTGTACACATCAACACAAAAAAGTTGTTATCTCGGTGCATGCACTGCTTAAACAATACAAATAGTATACATTTCAATTTCACTCCAAAGCACTTACTGCAAACCTAATGGAAACACTTTAAGTTAACTTCCCACATGATTCTGAGATGTCTGAAAGTTGTTTCATACCTGTGCACATAAAGACAAAAAAGTTGATTTCACAGTGAGTAGAATGATTTGACATAAAAGTAGTATACATTTCAATTGTACTCAAAAGTCCTGACTGCAAACCTAATGCAAACAGATTTGGTTAACTTCCCAGATGAGTATGACTAGGTTTAAAGTTGTTTCATGCCTCAGTTCATCAAGACAAAAAAGTTAATTTCTCAGTACTACTATGCTCTGACTTTAAGGTGGTATACATCTCAATTTTACACCAAAGTACTTACTGCAAACTAATGGAAACACCTTAGGTTAACTTCCCACATGATTATGAGTAGTTTGAAAGTTGATTCATGGCTGTGCACATCAACACAAAAAAGTTGTCTTCTCAGTGCATGTAATGCTTAGACAATACAAATAGTATACATTTCAATTTTACACCAAAGTACTTACTGCAAACCTAATGGAAACAACTTAGATTAACTTCCCATATGATTCTGAGATGTCTGAAAATTGTTTCATACCTGTGCAGATAAAGACAAAAAAGTTGTTTTCTGAGTGCATGCAATGCTTTTACAATACAAATAGTATACATTTCAATTTTACACCAAAGCACTTACTGCGAACCTAATGGAAACACCTTAGGTCAACTTTCCACATGATTATGAGTAGTTTGAAAGTTGTTTCATGGCTGTACACATCAACACAAAAAAGTTGTCATCTCAGTGCATGCAATGCTTTGACAATACAAATAGTATACATTTCAATTTTACACCAAAGCACTTACTGCAAACCTAATGGAAACAACTTAGGTTAACTTCCCACATGATTCTGAGATGTCTGAAAGTTGTTTCATAGCTGTGCACATAAAGACAAAAAAGTTGATTTCACAGTGAATAGAATGCTTTGACATAAAAGTAGTATACATTTCAATTTTACACCAAAACACTTACTGCAAACCTAATGGAAACACTTTAGGTTAACTTTCCACATGATTATGAGTAGTTTGAAAGTTGTTTCATGGCTGTACACATCAACACAAAAAAGTTGTTATCTCGGTGCATGCACTGCTTAAACAATACAAATAGTATACATTTCAATTTCACTCCAAAGCACTTACTGCAAACCTAATGGAAACACTTTAAGTTAACTTCCCACATGATTCTGAGATGTCTGAAAGTTGTTTCATACCTGTGCACATAAAGACAAAAAAGTTGATTTCACAGTGAGTAGAATGATTTGACATAAAAGTAGTATACATTTCAATTGTACTCAAAAGTCCTGACTGCAAACCTAATGCAAACAGATTTGGTTAACTTCCCAGATGAGTATGACTAGGTTTAAAGTTGTTTCATGCCTCAGTTCATCAAGACAAAAAAGTTAATTTCTCAGTACTACTATGCTCTGACTTTAAGGTGGTATACATCTCAATTTTACACCAAAGTACTTACTGCAAACTAATGGAAACACCTTAGGTTAACTTCCCACATGATTATGAGTAGTTTGAAAGTTGATTCATGGCTGTACACATCAACACAAAAAAGTTGTCTTCTCAGTGCATGTAATGCTTAGACAATACAAATAGTATACATTTCAATTTTACACCAAAGTACTTACTGCAAACCTAATGGAAACAACTTAGGTTAACTTCCCACATGATTCTGAGATGTCTGAAAGTTGTTTCATAGCTGTGCACATAAAGACAAAAAAGTTCATTTCCCAGTGAATAGAATGCTTTAACATAAAATTAGTATACATTTCAATTTTACACCAAAGCACTTACTGCAAACCTAATGGAAACACTTTAGGTTAACTTTCCACATGATTATGAGTAGTTTGAAAGTTGTTTCATGGCTGTACACATCAACAGAAAAAAGTTGTTATCTCAGTGCATGCAATGCTTAGACAATACAAATAGTATACATTTCAATTTTACACCAAAGCACTTACTGCAAACCTAATGGAAACAACTTAGGTTAACTTTCCACATGATTATGAGTAGTTTGAAAGTTGTTTCATGGCTGTACACATCAACACAAAAAAGTTGTTATCTCAGTGCATGCAGTGCTTAAACAATACAAATAGTATACATTTCAATTTCATTCCAAAGAACTTACTGCAAACCTAATGGAAACACTTTAATTTAACTTCCCACATGATTCTGAGTTGTCTGAAAGTTGTTTCATACCTGTGCACATAAAGACAAAAAAGTTGATTTCACAGTGAATAGAATGCTTTGACATAAAAGTAGTATACATTTCAATTGTACTCAAAAGTCCTGACTGCAAACCTAATGCAAACAGATTTGGTTGACTTCCCAGATGAGTATGACTAGGTTTAAAGTTGTTTCATGCCTCAGTTCATCAAGACAAAAAAGTTAATTTCTCAGTACTACTATGCTCTGACTTTAAGGTAGTATACATCTCAATTTTACACCAAAGTACTTACTGCAAACTAATGGAAACACCTTAGGTTAACTTCCCACATGATTATGAGTAGTTTGAAAGTTGTTTCATGGCTGTACGCATCAACACAAAAAAGTTGTTATCTCAGTGCATGCAATGCTTCGACAATACAAATAGTATGCATTTCAATTTCACACCAAAGTACTTACTGCAAACCTAATGGAAACACCATAGGTTAACTTCCCACATGATTCTGAGATGTCTGAAAGTTGTTTCATAGCTGTGCACATAAAGACAAAAAAGTTGATTTCACAGTGAATAGAATGCTTTGACATAAAAGTAGTATACATTTCAATTTTACACCAAAGCACTTACTGCAAACCTAATGGAAACACTTTAGGTTAACTTTCCACATGATTATGAGTAGTTTGAAAGTTGTTTCATGGCTGTACACATCAACACAAAAAAGTTGTTATCTCAGTGCATGCACTGCTTAAACAATACAAATAGTATACATTTCAATTTTACTCCAAAGCACTTACTGCAAACCTAATGGAAACACTTTAAGTTAACCTCCCACATGATTCTGAGATGTCTGAAAGTTGTTTCATACCTGTGCACATAAAGACAAAAAAGTTGATTTCACAGTGAGTAGAATGATTTGACATAAAAGTAGTATACATTTCAATTGTACTCAAAAGTCCTGACTGCAAACCTAATGCAAACAGATTTGGTTAACTTCCCAGATGAGTATGACTAGGTTTAAAGTTGTTTCATGCCTCAGTTCATCAAGACAAAAAAGTTAATTTCTCAGTACTACTATGCTCTGACTTTAAGGTAGTATACATCTCAATTTTACACCAAAGTACTTACTGCAAACTAATGGAAACACCTTAGGTTAACTTCCCACATGATTATGAGTAGTTTGAAAGTTGATTCATGGCTGTACACATCAACACAAAAAAGTTGTTATCTCAGTGCATGTAATGCTTAGACAATACAAATAGTATACATTTCAATTTTACACCAAAGTACTTACTGCAAACCTAATGGAAACAACTTAGATTAACTTCCCATATGATTCTGAGATGTCTGAAAGTTGTTTCATACCTGTGCACATAAAGACAAAAAAGTTGTTTTCTCAGTGCATGCAATGCTTTTACAATACAAATAGTATACATTTCAATTTTACACCAAAGCACTTACTGCAAACCTAATGGAAACACCTTAGGTCAACTTTCCACATGATTATGAGTAGTTTGAAAGTTGTTTCATGGCTGTACACATCAACACAAAAAAGTTGTTATCTCAGTGCATGCAATGCTTAGACAATACAAATAGTATACATTTCAATTTTACACCAAAGCACTTACTGCAAACCTAATGGAAACAACTTAGGTTAACTTCCCACATGATTCTGAGATGTCTGAAAGTTGTTTCATAGCTGTGCACATAAAGACAGAAAAGTTGATTTCCCAGTGAATAGAAAGCTTTAACATAAAAGTAGTATACATTTCAATTTTACACCAAAACACTTACTGCAAACCTAATGGAAACACTTTAGGTTAACTTTCCACATGATTATGAGTAGTTTGAAAGTTGTTTCATGGCTGTGCACATCAACAGAAAAAAGTTGTTATCTCAGAGCATGCATTGCTTAGACGATACAAATAGTATACATTTCAATTTTACACCAAAGCACTTACTGCAAACCTAATGGAAACAACTTAGGTTAACTTCTCACATGATTCTGAGATGTCTGAAAGTTGTTTCATACCTGTGCACATCAAGACAAAAATGTTGTTTTCTCAGTGCATGCAATGCTTTTACAATACAAATACTATACATTTCAATTTTACACCACAACACTTACTGCAAACCTAATGGAAACACCTTAGGTCAACTTTCCACATGATTATGAGTAGTTTGAAAGTTGTTTCATGGCTGTAGACATCAACAGAAAAAACTTGTTATCTCAGTGCATGCAATGCTTAGACAATACAAATAGTATACATTTCAATTTTACACCAAAGCACTTACTGCAAACCTAATGGAAACAACTTAGGTTAACTTCCCTCATGATTCTGAGATGTCTGAAAGTTGTTTCATACCTGTGCACATCAAGACAAAAAAGTTAATTTCTCAGTACTGCTATGCTCTGACTTTAAGGTAGTATACATCTCAATTTTACACCAAAGTACTTACTGCAAACTAATGGAAACACCTTAGGTTAACTTCCCACATGATTATGAGTAGTTTGAAAGTTGTTTCATGGCTGTACACATCAACACAAAAAAGTTGTTATCTCAGTGCATGCAATGCTTAGACAATACAAATAGTATACATTTCGATTTTACTCCAAAGCACTTACTGCAAACCTAATGGAAACACCATAGGTTAACTTCCCACATGATTCTGAGATGTCTGAAGGTTGTTTCATAGCTGTGCACATAAAGACAAAAAAGTTGATTTCACAGTGAATAGAATGCTTTGACATAAAAGTAGTATACATTTCAATTTTACACCAAAGCACCTACTGCAAACCTAATGGAAACACTTTAGGTTAACTTTCCACATGATTATGAGTAGTTTGAAAGTTGTTTCATGGCTGTACACATCAACACAAAAAAGTTGTTATCTCAGTGCATGCAGTGCTTAAACAATACAAATAGTATACATTTCAATTTCACTCCAAAGAACTTACTGCAAACCTAATGGAAACACTTTAATTTAACTTCCCACATGATTCTGAGTTGTCTGAAAGTTGTTTCATACCTGTGCACATAAAGACAAAAAAGTTGATTTCACAGTGAATAGAATGCTTTGACATAAAAGTAGTATACATTTCAATTGTACTCAAAAGTCCTGACTGCAAGCCTAATGCAAACAGATTTGGTTGACTTCCCAGATGAGTATGACTAGGTTTAAAGTTGTTTCATGCCTCAGTTCATCAAGACAAAAAAGTTAATTTCTCAGTACTACTATGCTCTGACTTTAAGGTAGTATACATCTCAATTTTACACCAAAGTACTTACTGCAAACTAATGGAAACACCTTAGGTTAACTTCCCACATGATTATGAGTAGTTTGAAAGTTGTTTCATGGCTGTACGCATCAACACAAAAAAGTTGTTATCTCAGTGCATGCAATGCTTCGACAATACAAATAGTATGCATTTCAATTTTACACCAAAGTACTTACTGCAAACCTAATGGAAACACCATAGGTTAACTTCCCACATGATTCTGAGATGTCTGAAAGTTGTTTCATAGCTGTGCACATAAAGACAAAAATGTTGATTTCACAGTGAATAGAATGCTTTGACATAAAAGTAGTATACATTTCAATTTTACACCAAAGCACTTACTGCAAACCTAATGGAAACACTTTAGGTTAACTTTCCACATGATTATGAGTAGTTTGAAAGTTGTTTCATGGCTGTACACATCAACACAAAAAAGTTGTTATCTCAGTGCATGCACTGCTTAAACAATACAAATAGTATACATTTCAATTTTACTCCAAAGCACTTACTGCAAACCTAATGGAAACACTTTAAGTTAACCTCCCACATGATTCTGAGATGTCTGAAAGTTGTTTCATACCTGTGCACATAAAGACAAAAAAGTTGATTTCACAGTGAGTAGAATGATTTGACATAAAAGTAGTATACATTTCAATTGTACTCAAAAGTCCTGACTGCAAACCTAATGCAAACAGATTTGGTTAACTTCCCAGATGAGTATGACTAGGTTTAAAGTTGTTTCATGCCTCAGTTCATCAAGACAAAAAAGTTAATTTCTCAGTACTACTATGCTCTGACTTTAAGGTAGTATACATCTCAATTTTACACCAAAGTACTTACTGCAAACTAATGGAAACACCTTAGGTTAACTTCCCACATGATTATGAGTAGTTTGAAAGTTGATTCATGGCTGTACACATCAACACAAAAAAGTTGTTATCTCAGTGCATGTAATGCTTAGACAATACAAATAGTATACATTTCAATTTTACACCAAAGTACTTACTGCAAACCTAATGGAAACAACTTAGATTAACTTCCCATATGATTCTGAGATGTCTGAAAGTTGTTTCATACCTGTGCACATAAAGACAAAAAAGTTGTTTTCTCAGTGCATGCAATGCTTTTACAATACAAATAGTATACATTTCAATTTTACACCAAAGCACTTACTGCAAACCTAATGGAAACACCTTAGGTCAACTTTCCACATGATTATGAGTAGTTTGAAAGTTGTTTCATGGCTGTACACATCAACACAAAAAAGTTGTTATCTCAGTGCATGCAATGCTTAGACAATACAAATAGTATACATTTCAATTTTACACCAAAGCACTTACTGCAAACCTAATCGAAACAACTTAGGTTAACTTCCCACATGATTCTGAGATGTCTGAAAGTTGTTTCATAGCTGTGCACATAAAGACAGAAAAGTTGATTTCCCAGTGAATAGAAAGCTTTAACATAAAAGTAGTATACATTTCAATTTTACACCAAAACACTTACTGCAAACCTAATGGAAACACTTTAGGTTAACTTTCCACATGATTATGAGTAGTTTGAAAGTTGTTTCATGGCTGTGCACATCAACAGAAAAAAGTTGTTATCTCAGAGCATGCATTGCTTAGACGATACAAATAGTATACATTTCAATTTTACACCAAAGCACTTACTGCAAACCTAATGGAAACAACTTAGGTTAACTTCTCACATGATTCTGAGATGTCTGAAAGTTGTTTCATACCTGTGCACATCAAGACAAAAATGTTGTTTTCTCAGTGCATGCAATGCTTTTACAATACAAATACTATACATTTCAATTTTACACCACAACACTTACTGCAAACCTAATGGAAACACCTTAGGTCAACTTTCCACATGATTATGAGTAGTTTGAAAGTTGTTTCATGGCTGTAGACATCAACAGAAAAAACTTGTTATCTCAGTGCATGCAATGCTTAGACAATACAAATAGTATACATTTCAATTTTACACCAAAGCACTTACTGCAAACCTAATGGAAACAACTTAGGTTAACTTCCCTCATGATTCTGAGATGTCTGAAAGTTGTTTCATACCTGTGCACATCAAGACAAAAAAGTTAATTTCTCAGTACTGCTATGCTCTGACTTTAAGGTAGTATACATCTCAATTTTACACCAAAGTACTTACTGCAAACTAATGGAAACACCTTAGGTTAACTTCCCACATGATTATGAGTAGTTTGAAAGTTGTTTCATGGCTGTACACATCAACACAAAAAAGTTGTTATCTCAGTGCATGCAATGCTTAGACAATACAAATAGTATACATTTCGATTTTACTCCAAAGCACTTACTGCAAACCTAATGGAAACACCATAGGTTAACTTCCCACATGATTCTGAGATGTCTGAAGGTTGTTTCATAGCTGTGCACATAAAGACAAAAAAGTTGATTTCACAGTGAATAGAATGCTTTGACATAAAAGTAGTATACATTTCAATTTTACACCAAAGCACCTACTGCAAACCTAATGGAAACACTTTAGGTTAACTTTCCACATGATTATGAGTAGTTTGAAAGTTGTTTCATGGCTGTACACATCAACACAAAAAAGTTGTTATCTCAGTGCATGCAGTGCTTAAACAATACAAATAGTATACATTTCAATTTCACTCCAAAGAACTTACTGCAAACCTAATGGAAACACTTTAATTTAACTTCCCACATGATTCTGAGTTGTCTGAAAGTTGTTTCATACCTGTGCACATAAAGACAAAAAAGTTGATTTCACAGTGAATAGAATGCTTTGACATAAAAGTAGTATACATTTCAATTGTACTCAAAAGTCCTGACTGCAAGCCTAATGCAAACAGATTTGGTTGACTTCCCAGATGAGTATGACTAGGTTTAAAGTTGTTTCATGCCTCAGTTCATCAAGACAAAAAAGTTAATTTCTCAGTACTACTATGCTCTGACTTTAAGGTAGTATACATCTCAATTTTACACCAAAGTACTTACTGCAAACTAATGGAAACACCTTAGGTTAACTTCCCACATGATTATGAGTAGTTTGAAAGTTGTTTCATGGCTGTACGCATCAACACAAAAAAGTTGTTATCTCAGTGCATGCAATGCTTCGACAATACAAATAGTATGCATTTCAATTTTACACCAAAGTACTTACTGCAAACCTAATGGAAACACCATAGGTTAACTTCCCACATGATTCTGAGATGTCTGAAAGTTGTTTCATAGCTGTGCACATAAAGACAAAAATGTTGATTTCACAGTGAATAGAATGCTTTGACATAAAAGTAGTATACATTTCAATTTTACACCAAAGCACTTACTGCAAACCTAATGGAAACACTTTAGGTTAACTTTCCACATGATTATGAGTAGTTTGAAAGTTGTTTCATGGCTGTACACATCAACACAAAAAAGTTGTTATCTCAGTGCATGCACTGCTTAAACAATACAAATAGTATACATTTCAATTTTACTCCAAAGCACTTACTGCAAACCTAATGGAAACACTTTAAGTTAACCTCCCACATGATTCTGAGATGTCTGAAAGTTGTTTCATACCTGTGCACATAAAGACAAAAAAGTTGATTTCACAGTGAGTAGAATGATTTGACATAAAAGTAGTATACATTTCAATTGTACTCAAAAGTCCTGACTGCAAACCTAATGCAAACAGATTTGGTTAACTTCCCAGATGAGTATGACTAGGTTTAAAGTTGTTTCATGCCTCAGTTCATCAAGACAAAAAAGTTAATTTCTCAGTACTACTATGCTCTGACTTTAAGGTAGTATACATCTCAATTTTACACCAAAGTACTTACTGCAAACTAATGGAAACACCTTAGGTTAACTTCCCACATGATTATGAGTAGTTTGAAAGTTGATTCATGGCTGTACACATCAACACAAAAAAGTTGTTATCTCAGTGCATGTAATGCTTAGACAATACAAATAGTATACATTTCAATTTTACACCAAAGTACTTACTGCAAACCTAATGGAAACAACTTAGATTAACTTCCCATATGATTCTGAGATGTCTGAAAGTTGTTTCATACCTGTGCACATAAAGACAAAAAAGTTGTTTTCTCAGTGCATGCAATGCTTTTACAATACAAATAGTATACATTTCAATTTTACACCAAAGCACTTACTGCAAACCTAATGGAAACACTTTAGGTTAACTTTCCACATGATTATGAGTAGTTTGAAAGTTGTTTCATGGCTGTACACATCAACAGAAAAAAGTTGTTATCTCAGTGCATGCAACGCTTAGACAATACAAATAGTATACATTTCAATTTTACACCAAAGCACTTACTGCAAACCTAATGGAAACAACTTAGGTTAACTTTCCACATGATTATGAGTAGTTTGAAAGTTGATTCATGGCTGTACACATCAACACAAAAAAGTTGTTATCTCAGTGCATGTAATGCTTAGACAATACAAATAGTATACATTTCAATTTTACACCAAAGTACTTACTGCAAACCTAATGGAAACAACTTAGATTAACTTCCCATATGATTCTGAGATGTCTGAAAGTTGTTTCATACCTGTGCACATAAAGACAAAAAAGTTGTTTTCTCAGTGCATGCAATGCTTTTACAATACAAATAGTATACATTTCAATTTTACACCAAAGCACTTACTGCAAACCTAATGGAAACACCTTAGGTCAACTTTCCACATGATTATGAGTAGTTTGAAAGTTGTTTCATGGCTGTACACATCAACACAAAAAAGTTGTTATCTCAGTGCATGCAATGCTTAGACAATACAAATAGTATACATTTCAATTTTACACCAAAGCACTTACTGCAAACCTAATGGAAACAACTTAGGTTAACTTCCCACATGATTCTGAGATGTCTGAAAGTTGTTTCATAGCTGTGCACATAAAGACAGAAAAGTTGATTTCCCAGTGAATAGAAAGCTTTAACATAAAAGTAGTATACATTTCAATTTTACACCAAAACACTTACTGCAAACCTAATGGAAACACTTTAGGTTAACTTTCCACATGATTATGAGTAGTTTGAAAGTTGTTTCATGGCTGTGCACATCAACAGAAAAAAGTTGTTATCTCAGAGCATGCATTGCTTAGACGATACAAATAGTATACATTTCAATTTTACACCAAAGCACTTACTGCAAACCTAATGGAAACAACTTAGGTTAACTTCTCACATGATTCTGAGATGTCTGAAAGTTGTTTCATACCTGTGCACATCAAGACAAAAATGTTGTTTTCTCAGTGCATGCAATGCTTTTACAATACAAATACTATACATTTCAATTTTACACCACAACACTTACTGCAAACCTAATGGAAACACCTTAGGTCAACTTTCCACATGATTATGAGTAGTTTGAAAGTTGTTTCATGGCTGTAGACATCAACAGAAAAAAGTTGTTATCTCAGTGCATGCAATGCTTAGACAATACAAATAGTATACATTTCAATTTTACACCAAAGCACTTACTGCAAACCTAATGGAAACAACTTAGGTTAACTTCCCTCATGATTCTGAGATGTCTGAAAGTTGTTTCATACCTGTGCACATCAAGACAAAAAAGTTAATTTCTCAGTACTGCTATGCTCTGACTTTAAGGTAGTATACATCTCAATTTTACACCAAAGTACTTACTGCAAACTAATGGAAACACCTTAGGTTAACTTCCCACATGATTATGAGTAGTTTGAAAGTTGTTTCATGGCTGTACACATCAACACAAAAAAGTTGTTATCTCAGTGCATGCAATGCTTAGACAATACAAATAGTATACATTTCGATTTTACTCCAAAGCACTTACTGCAAACCTAATGGAAACACCATAGGTTAACTTCCCACATGATTCTGAGATGTCTGAAGGTTGTTTCATAGCTGTGCACATAAAGACAAAAAAGTTGATTTCACAGTGAATAGAATGCTTTGACATAAAAGTAGTATACATTTCAATTTTACACCAAAGCACCTACTGCAAACCTAATGGAAACACTTTAGGTTAACTTTCCACATGATTATGAGTAGTTTGAAAGTTGTTTCATGGCTGTACACATCAACACAAAAAAGTTGTTATCTCAGTGCATGCAGTGCTTAAACAATACAAATAGTATACATTTCAATTTCACTCCAAAGAACTTACTGCAAACCTAATGGAAACACTTTAATTTAACTTCCCACATGATTCTGAGTTGTCTGAAAGTTGTTTCATACCTGTGCACATAAAGACAAAAAAGTTGATTTCACAGTGAATAGAATGCTTTGACATAAAAGTAGTATACATTTCAATTGTACTCAAAAGTCCTGACTGCAAACCTAATGCAAACAGATTTGGTTGACTTCCCAGATGAGTATGACTAGGTTTAAAGTTGTTTCATGCCTCAGTTCATCAAGACAAAAAAGTTAATTTCTCAGTACTACTATGCTCTGACTTTAAGGTAGTATACATCTCAATTTTACACCAAAGTACTTACTGCAAACTAATGGAAACACCTTAGGTTAACTTCCCACATAATTATGAGTAGTTTGAAAGTTGTTTCATGGCTGTACGCATCAACACAAAAAAGTTGTTATCTCAGTGCATGCAATGCTTCGACAATACAAATAGTATGCATTTCAATTTTACACCAAAGTACTTACTGCAAACCTAATGGAAACACCATAGGTTAACTTCCCACATGATTCTGAGATGTCTGAAAGTTGTTTCATAGCTGTGCACATAAAGACAAAAAAGTTGATTTCACAGTGAATAGAATGCTTTGACATAAAAGTAGTATACATTTCAATTTTACACCAAAGCACTTACTGCAAACCTAATGGAAACACTTTAGGTTAACTTTCCACATGATTATGAGTAGTTTGAAAGCTGTTTCATGGCTGTACACATCAACACAAAAAAGTTGTTATCTCAGTGCATGCACTGCTTAAACAATACAAATAGTATACATTTCAATTTTACTCCAAAGCACTTACTGCAAACCTAATGGAAACACTTTAAGTTAACCTCCCACATGATTCTGAGATGTCTGAAAGTTGTTTCATACCTGTGCACATAAAGACAAAAAAGTTGATTTCACAGTGAGTAGAATGATTTGACATAAAAGTAGTATACATTTCAATTGTACTCAAAAGTCCTGACTGCAAACCTAATGCAAACAGATTTGGTTAACTTCCCAGATGAGTATGACTAGGTTTAAAGTTGTTTCATGCCTCAGTTCATCAAGACAAAAAAGTTAATTTCTCAGTACTACTATGCTCTGACTTTAAGGTAGTATACATCTCAATTTTACACCAAAGTACTTACTGCAAACTAATGGAAACACCTTAGGTTAACTTCCCACATGATTATGAGTAGTTTGAAAGTTGATTCATGGCTGTACACATCAACACAAAAAAGTTGTTATCTCAGTGCATGTAATGCTTAGACAATACAAATAGTATACATTTCAATTTTACACCAAAGTACTTACTGCAAACCTAATGGAAACAACTTAGATTAACTTCCCATATGATTCTGAGATGTCTGAAAGTTGTTTCATACCTGTGCACATAAAGACAAAAAAGTTGTTTTCTCAGTGCATGCAATGCTTTTACAATACAAATAGTATACATTTCAATTTTACACCAAAGCACTTACTGCAAACCTAATGGAAACACCTTAGGTCAACTTTCCACATGATTATGAGTAGTTTGAAAGTTGTTTCATGGCTGTACACATCAACACAAAAAAGTTGTTATCTCAGTGCATGCAATGCTTAGACAATACAAATAGTATACATTTCAATTTTACACCAAAGCACTTACTGCAAACCTAATGGAAACAACTTAGGTTAACTTCCCACATGATTCTGAGATGTCTGAAAGTTGTTTCATAGCTGTGCACATAAAGACAGAAAAGTTGATTTCCCAGTGAATAGAAAGCTTTAACATAAAAGTAGTATACATTTCAATTTTACACCAAAACACTTACTGCAAACCTAATGGAAACACTTTAGGTTAACTTTCCACATGATTATGAGTAGTTTGAAAGTTGTTTCATGGCTGTGCACATCAACAGAAAAAAGTTGTTATCTCAGAGCATGCATTGCTTAGACGATACAAATAGTATACATTTCAATTTTACACCAAAGCACTTACTGCAAACCTAATGGAAACAACTTAGGTTAACTTCCCACATGATTCTGAGATGTCTGAAAGTTGTTTCATACCTGTGCACATCAAGACAAAAATGTTGTTTTCTCAGTGCATGCAATGCTTTTACAATACAAATACTATACATTTCAATTTTACACCACAACACTTACTGCAAACCTAATGGAAACACCTTAGGTCAACTTTCCACATGATTATGAGTAGTTTGAAAGTTGTTTCATGGCTGTAGACATCAACAGAAAAAAGGTGTTATCTCAGTGCATGCAATGCTTAGACAATACAAATAGTATACATTTCAATTTTACACCAAAGCACTTACTGCAAACCTAATGGAAACAACTTAGGTTAACTTCCCACATGATTCTGAGATGTCTGAAAGTTGTTTCATACCTGTGCACATCAAGACAAAAACTTAATTTCTCAGTACTGCTATGCTCTGACTTTAAGGTAGTATACATCTCAATTTTACACCAAAGTACTTACTGCAAACTAATGGAAACACCTTAGGTTAACTTCCCACATGATTATGAGTAGTTTGAAAGTTGTTTCATGGCTGTACACATCAACACAAAAAAGTTGTTATCTCAGTGCATGTAATGCTTAGACAATACAAATAGTATACATTTCAATTTTACACCAAAGTACTTACTGCAAACCTAATGGAAACAACTTAGATTAACTTCCCATATGATTCTGAGATGTCTGAAAGTTGTTTCATACCTGTGCACATAAAGACAAAAAAGTTGTTTTCTCAGTGCATGCAATGCTTTTACAATACAAATAGTATACATTTCAATTTTACACCAAAGCACTTACTGCAAACCTAATGGAAACACTTTAGGTTAACTTTCCACATGATTATGAGTAGTTTGAAAGTTGTTTCATGGCTGTACACATCAACAGAAAAAAGTTGTTATCTCAGTGCATGCAACGCTTAGACAATACAAATAGTATACATTTCAATTTTACACCAAAGCACTTACTGCAAACCTAATGGAAACAACTTAGGTTAACTTTCCACATGATTATGAGTAGTTTGAAAGTTGATTCATGGCTGTACACATCAACACAAAAAAGTTGTTATCTCAGTGCATGTAATGCTTAGACAATACAAATAGTATACATTTCAATTTTACACCAAAGTACTTACTGCAAACCTAATGGAAACAACTTAGATTAACTTCCCATATGATTCTGAGATGTCTGAAAGTTGTTTCATACCTGTGCACATAAAGACAAAAAAGTTGTTTTCTCAGTGCATGCAATGCTTTTACAATACAAATAGTATACATTTCAATTTTACACCAAAGCACTTACTGCAAACCTAATGGAAACACCTTAGGTCAACTTTCCACATGATTATGAGTAGTTTGAAAGTTGTTTCATGGCTGTACACATCAACACAAAAAAGTTGTTATCTCAGTGCATGCAATGCTTAGACAATACAAATAGTATACATTTCAATTTTACACCAAAGCACTTACTGCAAACCTAATGGAAACAACTTAGGTTAACTTCCCACATGATTCTGAGATGTCTGAAAGTTGTTTCATAGCTGTGCACATAAAGACAGAAAAGTTGATTTCCCAGTGAATAGAAAGCTTTAACATAAAAGTAGTATACATTTCAATTTTACACCAAAACACTTACTGCAAACCTAATGGAAACACTTTAGGTTAACTTTCCACATGATTATGAGTAGTTTGAAAGTTGTTTCATGGCTGTGCACATCAACAGAAAAAAGTTGTTATCTCAGAGCATGCATTGCTTAGACGATACAAATAGTATACATTTCAATTTTACACCAAAGCACTTACTGCAAACCTAATGGAAACAACTTAGGTTAACTTCTCACATGATTCTGAGATGTCTGAAAGTTGTTTCATACCTGTGCACATCAAGACAAAAATGTTGTTTTCTCAGTGCATGCAATGCTTTTACAATACAAATACTATACATTTCAATTTTACACCACAACACTTACTGCAAACCTAATGGAAACACCTTAGGTCAACTTTCCACATGATTATGAGTAGTTTGAAAGTTGTTTCATGGCTGTAGACATCAACAGAAAAAAGTTGTTATCTCAGTGCATGCAATGCTTAGACAATACAAATAGTATACATTTCAATTTTACACCAAAGCACTTACTGCAAACCTAATGGAAACAACTTAGGTTAACTTCCCTCATGATTCTGAGATGTCTGAAAGTTGTTTCATACCTGTGCACATCAAGACAAAAAAGTTAATTTCTCAGTACTGCTATGCTCTGACTTTAAGGTAGTATACATCTCAATTTTACACCAAAGTACTTACTGCAAACTAATGGAAACACCTTAGGTTAACTTCCCACATGATTATGAGTAGTTTGAAAGTTGTTTCATGGCTGTACACATCAACACAAAAAAGTTGTTATCTCAGTGCATGCAATGCTTAGACAATACAAATAGTATACATTTCGATTTTACTCCAAAGCACTTACTGCAAACCTAATGGAAACACCATAGGTTAACTTCCCACATGATTCTGAGATGTCTGAAGGTTGTTTCATAGCTGTGCACATAAAGACAAAAAAGTTGATTTCACAGTGAATAGAATGCTTTGACATAAAAGTAGTATACATTTCAATTTTACACCAAAGCACCTACTGCAAACCTAATGGAAACACTTTAGGTTAACTTTCCACATGATTATGAGTAGTTTGAAAGTTGTTTCATGGCTGTACACATCAACACAAAAAAGTTGTTATCTCAGTGCATGCAGTGCTTAAACAATACAAATAGTATACATTTCAATTTCACTCCAAAGAACTTACTGCAAACCTAATGGAAACACTTTAATTTAACTTCCCACATGATTCTGAGTTGTCTGAAAGTTGTTTCATACCTGTGCACATAAAGACAAAAAAGTTGATTTCACAGTGAATAGAATGCTTTGACATAAAAGTAGTATACATTTCAATTGTACTCAAAAGTCCTGACTGCAAACCTAATGCAAACAGATTTGGTTGACTTCCCAGATGAGTATGACTAGGTTTAAAGTTGTTTCATGCCTCAGTTCATCAAGACAAAAAAGTTAATTTCTCAGTACTACTATGCTCTGACTTTAAGGTAGTATACATCTCAATTTTACACCAAAGTACTTACTGCAAACTAATGGAAACACCTTAGGTTAACTTCCCACATAATTATGAGTAGTTTGAAAGTTGTTTCATGGCTGTACGCATCAACACAAAAAAGTTGTTATCTCAGTGCATGCAATGCTTCGACAATACAAATAGTATGCATTTCAATTTTACACCAAAGTACTTACTGCAAACCTAATGGAAACACCATAGGTTAACTTCCCACATGATTCTGAGATGTCTGAAAGTTGTTTCATAGCTGTGCACATAAAGACAAAAAAGTTGATTTCACAGTGAATAGAATGCTTTGACATAAAAGTAGTATACATTTCAATTTTACACCAAAGCACTTACTGCAAACCTAATGGAAACACTTTAGGTTAACTTTCCACATGATTATGAGTAGTTTGAAAGCTGTTTCATGGCTGTACACATCAACACAAAAAAGTTGTTATCTCAGTGCATGCACTGCTTAAACAATACAAATAGTATACATTTCAATTTTACTCCAAAGCACTTACTGCAAACCTAATGGAAACACTTTAAGTTAACCTCCCACATGATTCTGAGATGTCTGAAAGTTGTTTCATACCTGTGCACATAAAGACAAAAAAGTTGATTTCACAGTGAGTAGAATGATTTGACATAAAAGTAGTATACATTTCAATTGTACTCAAAAGTCCTGACTGCAAACCTAATGCAAACAGATTTGGTTAACTTCCCAGATGAGTATGACTAGGTTTAAAGTTGTTTCATGCCTCAGTTCATCAAGACAAAAAAGTTAATTTCTCAGTACTACTATGCTCTGACTTTAAGGTAGTATACATCTCAATTTTACACCAAAGTACTTACTGCAAACTAATGGAAACACCTTAGGTTAACTTCCCACATGATTATGAGTAGTTTGAAAGTTGATTCATGGCTGTACACATCAACACAAAAAAGTTGTTATCTCAGTGCATGTAATGCTTAGACAATACAAATAGTATACATTTCAATTTTACACCAAAGTACTTACTGCAAACCTAATGGAAACAACTTAGATTAACTTCCCATATGATTCTGAGATGTCTGAAAGTTGTTTCATACCTGTGCACATAAAGACAAAAAAGTTGTTTTCTCAGTGCATGCAATGCTTTTACAATACAAATAGTATACATTTCAATTTTACACCAAAGCACTTACTGCAAACCTAATGGAAACACCTTAGGTCAACTTTCCACATGATTATGAGTAGTTTGAAAGTTGTTTCATGGCTGTACACATCAACACAAAAAAGTTGTTATCTCAGTGCATGCAATGCTTAGACAATACAAATAGTATACATTTCAATTTTACACCAAAGCACTTACTGCAAACCTAATGGAAACAACTTAGGTTAACTTCCCACATGATTCTGAGATGTCTGAAAGTTGTTTCATAGCTGTGCACATAAAGACAGAAAAGTTGATTTCCCAGTGAATAGAAAGCTTTAACATAAAAGTAGTATACATTTCAATTTTACACCAAAACACTTACTGCAAACCTAATGGAAACACTTTAGGTTAACTTTCCACATGATTATGAGTAGTTTGAAAGTTGTTTCATGGCTGTGCACATCAACAGAAAAAAGTTGTTATCTCAGAGCATGCATTGCTTAGACGATACAAATAGTATACATTTCAATTTTACACCAAAGCACTTACTGCAAACCTAATGGAAACAACTTAGGTTAACTTCCCACATGATTCTGAGATGTCTGAAAGTTGTTTCATACCTGTGCACATCAAGACAAAAATGTTGTTTTCTCAGTGCATGCAATGCTTTTACAATACAAATACTATACATTTCAATTTTACACCACAACACTTACTGCAAACCTAATGGAAACACCTTAGGTCAACTTTCCACATGATTATGAGTAGTTTGAAAGTTGTTTCATGGCTGTAGACATCAACAGAAAAAAGGTGTTATCTCAGTGCATGCAATGCTTAGACAATACAAATAGTATACATTTCAATTTTACACCAAAGCACTTACTGCAAACCTAATGGAAACAACTTAGGTTAACTTCCCACATGATTCTGAGATGTCTGAAAGTTGTTTCATACCTGTGCACATCAAGACAAAAACTTAATTTCTCAGTACTGCTATGCTCTGACTTTAAGGTAGTATACATCTCAATTTTACACCAAAGTACTTACTGCAAACTAATGGAAACACCTTAGGTTAACTTCCCACATGATTATGAGTAGTTTGAAAGTTGTTTCATGGCTGTACACATCAACACAAAAAAGTTGTTATCTCAGTGCATGCAATGCTTAGACAATACAAATAGTATACATTTCAATTTTACTCCAAAGCACTTACTGCAAACCTAATGGAAACACCATAGGTTAACTTCCCACATGATTCTGAGATGTCTGAAGGTTGTTTCATAGCTGTGCACATAAAGACAAAAAAGTTGATTTCACAGTGAATAGAATGCTTTGACATAAAAGTAGTATACATTTCAATTTTACACCAAAGCACTTACTGCAAACCTAATGGAAACACTTTAGGTTAACTTTCCACATGATTATGAGTAGTTTGAAAGTTGTTTCATGGCTGTACACATCAACACAAAAAAGTTGTTATCTCAGTGCATGCAGTGCTTAAACAATACAAATAGTATACATTTCAATTTCACTCCAAAGAACTTACTGCAAACCTAATGGAAACACTTTAATTTAACTTCCCACATGATTCTGAGTTGTCTGAAAGTTGTTTCATACCTGTGCACATAAAGACAAAAAAGTTGATTTCACAGTGAATAGAATGCTTTGACATAAAAGTAGTATACATTTCAATTGTACTCAAAAGTCCTGACTGCAAACCTAATGCAAACAGATTTGGTTGACTTCCCAGATGAGTATGACTAGGTTTAAAGTTGTTTCATGCCTCAGTTCATCAAGACAAAAAAGTTAATTTCTCAGTACTACTATGCTCTGACTTTAAGGTAGTATTCATCTCAATTTTACACCAAAGTACTTACTGCAAACTAATGGAAACACCTTAGGTTAACTTCCCACATGATTATGAGTAGTTTGAAAGTTGTTTCATGGCTGTACGCATCAACACAAAAAAGTTGTTATCTCAGTGCATGCAATGCTTCGACAATACAAATAGTATGCATTTCAATTTTACACCAAAGTACTTACTGCAAACCTAATGGAAACACCGTAGGTTAACTTCCCACATGATTCTGAGATGTCTGAAAGTTGTTTCATAGCTGTGCACATAAAGACAAAAAAGTTGATTTCACAGTGAATAGAATGCTTTGACATAAAAGTAGTATACATTTCAATTTTACACCAAAGCACTTACTGCAAACCTAATGGAAACACTTTAGGTTAACTTTCCACATGATTATGAGTAGTTTGAAAGTTGTTTCATGGCTGTACACATCAACACAAAAAAGTTGTTATCTCAGTGCATGTACTGCTTAAACAATACAAATAGTATACATTTCAATTTTACTCCAAAGCACTTACTGCAAACCTAATGGAAACACTTTAAGTTAACCTCCCACATGATTCTGAGATGTCTGAAAGTTGTTTCATACCTGTGCACATAAAGACAAAAAAGTTGATTTCACAGTGAGTAGAATGATTTGACATAAAAGTAGTATACATTTCAATTGTACTCAAAAGTCCTGACTGCAAACCTAATGCAAACAGATTTGGTTAACTTCCCAGATGTGTATGACTAGGTTTAAAGTTGTTTCATGCCTCAGTTCATCAAGACAAAAAAGTTAATTTCTCAGTACTACTATGCTCTGACTTTAAGGTAGTATACATCTCAATTTTACACCAAAGTACTTACTGCAAACTAATGGAAACACCTTAGGTTAACTTCCCACATGATTATGAGTAGTTTGAAAGTTGATTCATGGCTGTACACATCAACACAAAAAAGTTGTTATCTCAGTGCATGTAATGCTTAGACAATACAAATAGTATACATTTCAATTTTACACCAAAGTACTTACTGCAAACCTAATGGAAACAACTTAGATTAACTTCCCATATGATTCTGAGATGTCTGAAAGTTGTTTCATACCTGTGCACATAAAGACAAAAAAGTTGTTTTCTCAGTGCATGCAATGCTTTTACAATACAAATAGTATACATTTCAATTTTACACCAAAGCACTTACTGCAAACCTAATGGAAACACCTTAGGTCAACTTTCCACATGATTATGAGTAGTTTGAAAGTTGTTTCATGGCTGTACACATCAACACAAAAAAGTTGTTATCTCAGTGCATGCAATGCTTAGACAATACAAATAGTATACATTTCAATTTTACACCAAAGCACTTACTGCAAACCTAATGGAAACAACTTAGGTTAACTTCCCACATGATTCTGAGATGTCTGAAAGTTGTTTCATAGCTGTGCACATAAAGACAGAAAAGTTGATTTCCCAGTGAATAGAAAGCTTTAACATAAAAGTAGTATACATTTCAATTTTACACCAAAACACTTACTGCAAACCTAATGGAAACACTTTAGGTTAACTTTCCACATGATTATGAGTAGTTTGAAAGTTGTTTCATGGCTGTGCACATCAACAGAAAAAAGTTGTTATCTCAGAGCATGCATTGCTTAGACGATACAAATAGTATACATTTCAATTTTACACCAAAGCACTTACTGCAAACCTAATGGAAACAACTTAGGTTAACTTCCCACATGATTCTGAGATGTCTGAAAGTTGTTTCATACCTGTGCACATCAAGACAAAAATGTTGTTTTCTCAGTGCATGCAATGCTTTTACAATACAAATACTATACATTTCAATTTTACACCACAACACTTACTGCAAACCTAATGGAAACACCTTAGGTCAACTTTCCACATGATTATGAGTAGTTTGAAAGTTGTTTCATGGCTGTAGACATCAACAGAAAAAAGTTGTTATCTCAGTGCATGCAATGCTTAGACAATACAAATAGTATACATTTCAATTTTACACCAAAGCACTTACTGCAAACCTAATGGAAACAACTTAGGTTAACTTCCCACATGATTCTGAGATGTCTGAAAGTTGTTTCATAGCTGTGCACATCAAGACAAAAAAGTTAATTTCTCAGTACTGCTATGCTCTGACTTTAAGGTAGTATACATCTCAATTTTACACCAAAGTACTTACTGCAAACTAATGGAAACACCTTAGGTTAACTTCCCACATGATTATGAGTAGTTTGAAAGTTGTTTCATGGCTGTACACATCAACACAAAAAAGTTGTTATCTCAGTGCATGCAATGCTTAGACAATACAAATAGTATACATTTCAATTTTACTCCAAAGCACTTACTGCAAACCTAATGGAAACACCATAGGTTAACTTCCCACATGATTCTGAGGTGTCTGAAAGTTGTTTCATAGCTGTGCACATAAAGACAAAAAAGTTGATTTCACAGTGAATAGAATGCTTTGACATAAAAGTAGTATACATTTCAATTTTACACCAAAGCACTTACTGCAAACCTAATGGAAACACTTTAGGTTAACTTTCCACATGATTATGAGTAGTTTGAAAGTTGTTTCATGGCTGTACACATCAACACAAAAAAGTTGTTATCTCAGTGCATGCACTGTTAAACAATACAAATAGTATACATTTCAATTTTACTCCAAAGCACTTACTGCAAACCTAATGGAAACACTTTAAGTTAACTTCCGACATGATTCTGAGATGTCTGAAAGTTGGTTCATACCTGTGCACATAAAGACAAAAAAGTTGATTTCACAGTGAGTAGAATGATTTGACATAAAAGTAGTATACATTTCAATTGTACTCAAAAGTCCTGACTGCAAACCTAATGCAAACAGATTTGGTTGACTTCCCAGATGAGTATGACTAGGTTTAAAGTTGTTTCATGCCTCAGTTCATCAAGACAAAAAAGTTAATTTCTCAGTACTACTATGCTCTGACTTTAAGGTAGTATTCATCTCAATTTTACACCAAAGTACTTACTGCAAACTAATGGAAACACCTTAGGTTAACTTCCCACATGATTATGAGTAGTTTGAAAGTTGTTTCATGGCTGTACGCATCAACACAAAAAAGTTGTTATCTCAGTGCATGCAATGCTTCGACAATACAAATAGTATGCATTTCAATTTTACACCAAAGTACTTACTGCAAACCTAATGGAAACACCGTAGGTTAACTTCCCACATGATTCTGAGATGTCTGAAAGTTGTTTCATAGCTGTGCACATAAAGACAAAAAAGTTGATTTCACAGTGAATAGAATGCTTTGACATAAAAGTAGTATACATTTCAATTTTACACCAAAGCACTTACTGCAAACCTAATGGAAACACTTTAGGTTAACTTTCCACATGATTATGAGTAGTTTGAAAGTTGTTTCATGGCTGTACACATCAACACAAAAAAGTTGTTATCTCAGTGCATGCACTGCTTAAACAATACAAATAGTATACATTTCAATTTTACTCCAAAGCACTTACTGCAAACCTAATGGAAACACTTTAAGTTAACCTCCCACATGATTCTGAGATGTCTGAAAGTTGTTTCATACCTGTGCACATAAAGACAAAAAAGTTGATTTCACAGTGAGTAGAATGATTTGACATAAAAGTAGTATACATTTCAATTGTACTCAAAAGTCCTGACTGCAAACCTAATGCAAACAGATTTGGTTAACTTCCCAGATGTGTATGACTAGGTTTAAAGTTGTTTCATGCCTCAGTTCATCAAGACAAAAAAGTTAATTTCTCAGTACTACTATGCTCTGACTTTAAGGTAGTATACATCTCAATTTTACACCAAAGTACTTACTGCAAACTAATGGAAACACCTTAGGTTAACTTCCCACATGATTATGAGTAGTTTGAAAGTTGATTCATGGCTGTACACATCAACACAAAAAAGTTGTTATCTCAGTGCATGTAATGCTTAGACAATACAAATAGTATACATTTCAATTTTACACCAAAGTACTTACTGCAAACCTAATGGAAACAACTTAGATTAACTTCCCATATGATTCTGAGATGTCTGAAAGTTGTTTCATACCTGTGCACATAAAGACAAAAAAGTTGTTTTCTCAGTGCATGCAATGCTTTTACAATACAAATAGTATACATTTCAATTTTACACCAAAGCACTTACTGCAAACCTAATGGAAACACCTTAGGTCAACTTTCCACATGATTATGAGTAGTTTGAAAGTTGTTTCATGGCTGTACACATCAACACAAAAAAGTTGTTATCTCAGTGCATGCAATGCTTAGACAATACAAATAGTATACATTTCAATTTTACACCAAAGCACTTACTGCAAACCTAATGGAAACAACTTAGGTTAACTTCCCACATGATTCTGAGATGTCTGAAAGTTGTTTCATAGCTGTGCACATAAAGACAGAAAAGTTGATTTCCCAGTGAATAGAAAGCTTTAACATAAAAGTAGTATACATTTCAATTTTACACCAAAACACTTACTGCAAACCTAATGGAAACACTTTAGGTTAACTTTCCACATGATTATGAGTAGTTTGAAAGTTGTTTCATGGCTGTGCACATCAACAGAAAAAAGTTGTTATCTCAGAGCATGCATTGCTTAGACGATACAAATAGTATACATTTCAATTTTACACCAAAGCACTTACTGCAAACCTAATGGAAACAACTTAGGTTAACTTCCCACATGATTCTGAGATGTCTGAAAGTTGTTTCATACCTGTGCACATCAAGACAAAAATGTTGTTTTCTCAGTGCATGCAATGCTTTTACAATACAAATACTATACATTTCAATTTTACACCACAACACTTACTGCAAACCTAATGGAAACACCTTAGGTCAACTTTCCACATGATTATGAGTAGTTTGAAAGTTGTTTCATGGCTGTAGACATCAACAGAAAAAAGTTGTTATCTCAGTGCATGCAATGCTTAGACAATACAAATAGTATACATTTCAATTTTACACCAAAGCACTTACTGCAAACCTAATGGAAACAACTTAGGTTAACTTCCCACATGATTCTGAGATGTCTGAAAGTTGTTTCATAGCTGTGCACATCAAGACAAAAAAGTTAATTTCTCAGTACTGCTATGCTCTGACTTTAAGGTAGTATACATCTCAATTTTACACCAAAGTACTTACTGCAAACTAATGGAAACACCTTAGGTTAACTTCCCACATGATTATGAGTAGTTTGAAAGTTGTTTCATGGCTGTACACATCAACACAAAAAAGTTGTTATCTCAGTGCATGCAATGCTTAGACAATACAAATAGTATACATTTCAATTTTACTCCAAAGCACTTACTGCAAACCTAATGGAAACACCATAGGTTAACTTCCCACATGATTCTGAGGTGTCTGAAAGTTGTTTCATAGCTGTGCACATAAAGACAAAAAAGTTGATTTCACAGTGAATAGAATGCTTTGACATAAAAGTAGTATACATTTCAATTTTACACCAAAGCACTTACTGCAAACCTAATGGAAACACTTTAGGTTAACTTTCCACATGATTATGAGTAGTTTGAAAGTTGTTTCATGGCTGTACACATCAACACAAAAAAGTTGTTATCTCAGTGCATGCACTGTTAAACAATACAAATAGTATACATTTCAATTTTACTCCAAAGCACTTACTGCAAACCTAATGGAAACACTTTAAGTTAACTTCCGACATGATTCTGAGATGTCTGAAAGTTGGTTCATACCTGTGCACATAAAGACAAAAAAGTTGATTTCACAGTGAGTAGAATGATTTGACATAAAAGTAGTATACATTTCAATTGTACTCAAAAGTCCTGACTGCAAACCTAATGCAAACAGATTTGGTTAACTTCCCAGATGAGTATGACTAGGTTTAAAGTTGTTTCATGCCTCAGTTCATCAAGACAAAAAAGTTAATTTCTCAGTACTACTATGCTCTGACTTTAAGGTAGCATACATCTCAATTTTACACCAAAGTACTTACTGCAAACTAATGGAAACACCTTAGGTTAACTTCCCACATGATTATGAGTAGTTTGAAAGTTGATTCATGGCTGTACACATCAACACAAAAAAGTTGTTATCTCAGTGCATGTAATGCTTAGACAATACAAATAGTATACATTTCAATTTTACACCAAAGTACTTACTGCAAACCTAATGGAAACAACTTAGATTAACTTCCCATATGATTCTGAGATGTCTGAAAGTTGTTTCATACCTGTGCACATCAAGACAAAAAAGTTGTTTTCTCAGTGCATGCAATGCTTTTACAATCAAATAGTATACATTTCAATTTTACACCAAAGCACTTACTGCAAACCTAATGGAGACACCTTAGGTCAACTTTCCACATGATTATGAGTAGTTTGAAAGTTGTTTCATGGCTGTACACATCAACACAAAAAAGTTGTTATCTCAGTGCATGCAATGCTTAGACAATACAAATAGTATACATTTCAATTTTACACCAAAGCACTTACTGCAAACCTAATGGAAACAACTTAGGTTAACTTCCCACATGATTCTGAGATGTCTGAAAGTTGTTTCATAGCTGTGCACATAAAGACAAAAAAGTTGATTTCCCAGTGAATAGAATGCTTTAACATAAAAGTAGTATACATTTCAATTTTACACCAAAGCACTTACTGCAAACCTAATGGAAACACTTTAGGTTAACTTTCCACATGATTATGAGTAGTTTGAAAGTTGTTTCATGGCTGTACACATCAACAGAAAAAAGTTGTTATCTCAGAGCATGCAATGCTTAGACAATACAAATAGTATACATTTCAATTTTACACCAAAGCATTTACTGCAAACCTAATGGAAACAACTTAGGTTCACTTCCCACATGATTCTGAGATGTCTGAAAGTTGTTTCATACCTGTGCACATCAAGACAAAAAAGTTGTTTTCTCAGTGCATGCAATGGTTTTACAATACAAATAGTATACATTTCAATTTTACACCACAGCACTTACTGCAAACCTAATGGAAACACCTTAGGTCAACTTTCCACATGAGTATGAGTAGTTTGAAAGTTGTTTCATGGCTGTACACATCAACACAAAAAAGCTGTTATCTCAGTGCATGGAATGCTTTGACATAAAAGTAGTATACATTTCAATTTTACACCAAAGCACTTACTGCAAACCTAATGGAAACACTTTAGGTTAACTTTCCACATGATTATGAGCAGTTTGAAAGTTGTTTCATGGCTGTACACATCAACACAAAAAAGTTGTTATCTCGGTGCATGCACTGCTTAAACAATACAAATAGTATACATTTCAATTTCACTCCAAAGCACTTACTGCAAACCTAATGGAAACAACTTAGGTTAACTTCCCACATGATTCTGAGATGTCTGAAAGTAGTTTCATACCTGTGCACATCAAGACAAAAAAGTTGTTTTCTCAGTGCATGCAATGCTTTTACAATACAAATAGTATACATTTCAATTTTACACCAAAGTACTTACTGCAAACCTAATGGAAACACTTTAGGTTAACTTTCCACATGATTATGAGTAGTTTGAAAGTTGTTTCATGGCTGTACACATCAACACAAAAAAGTTGTTATCTCTGTGCATGCAGTGCTTAAACAATACAAATAGTATACATTTCAATTTCACTCCAAAGCACTTACTGCAAACCTAATGGAAACACTTTAATTTAACTTCCCACATGATTCTGAGATGTCTGAAAGTTGTTTCATACCTGTGCACATAAAGACAAAAAAGTTGATTTCACAGTGAATAGAATGCTTTGACATAAAAGTAGTATACATTTCAATTTTACACCAAAGCACTTACAGCAAACCTAATGGAAACACTTTAGGTTAACTTTCCACATGATTATGAGTAGTTTGAAAGTTGTTTCATGGCTGTACACATCAACACAAAAAAGTTGTTATCTCGGTGCATGCACTGCTTAAACAATACAAATAGTATACATTTCAATTTCACTCCAAAGCACTTACTGCAAACCTAATGGAAACACTTTAAGTTAACTTCCCACATGATTCTGAGATGTCTGAAAGTTGTTTCATACCTGTGCACATAAAGACAAAAAAGTTGATTTCACAGTGAGTAGAATGATTTGACATAAAAGTAGTATACATTTCAATTGTACTCAAAAGTCCTGACTGCAAACCTAATGCAAACAGATTTGGTTGACTTCCCAGATGAGTGTGACTAGGTTTAAAGTTGTTTCATGCCTCAGTTCATCAAGACAAAAAAGTTAATTTCTCAGTACTACTATGCTCTGACTTTAAGGTAGTATACATCTCAATTTTACACCAAAGTACTTACTGCAAACTAATGGAAACACCTTAGGTTAACTTCCCACATGATTATGAGTAGTTTGAAAGTTGATTCATGGCTGTACACATCAACAGAAAAAAGTTGTTATCTCAGTGCATGCAATGCTTAGACAATACAAATAGTATACATTTCAATTTTACACCAAAGCACTTACTGCAAACCTAATGGAAACAACTTAGGTTAACTTCCCACATGATTCTGAGATGTCTGAAAGTAGTTTCATACCTGTGCACATCAAGACAAAAAAGTTGTTTTCTCAGTGCATGCAATGCTTTTACAATACAAATAGTATACATTTCAATTTTACACAAAAGTACTTACTGCAAACCTAATGGAAACACCTTAGGTGAACTTCCCACATGATTATGAGTAGTTTGAAAGCTGTTTCATTTCTGTACACATCAACAGAAAAAAGTTGTTAGCTCAGTGCCTGCAAAGCTTAGACAATACAAATAGTATACATTTCAATTTTACTCCAAAGCACTTACTGCAAACCTAATGGAAACACTTTAATTTAACTTCCCACATGATTCTGAGATGTCTGAAAGTTGTTTCATACCTGTGCACATAAAGACAAAAAAGTTGATTTCACAGTGAATAGAATGATTTGACATAAAAGTAGTATACATTTCAATTTTACACCAAAGCACTTACTGCAAACCTAATGGAAACACTTTAGGTTAACTTTCCACATGATTATGAGTAGTTTGAAAGTTGATTCATGGCTGTACACCTCAACACAAAAAAGTTGTTTTCTCAGTGCATGTAATGCTTAGACAATACAAATAGTATACATTTCAATTATACACCAAAGTACTTACTGCAAACCTAATGGAAACAACTTAGATTAACTTCCCATATGATTCTGAGATGTCTGAAAATTGTTTAATACCTGTGCACATCAAGACAAAAAAGTTGTTTTCTCAGTGCATGCAATGCTTTTACAATACAAATAGTATACATTTCAATATTACACCAAAGCACTTACTGCGAACCTAATGGAAACACCTTAGGTCAACTTTCCACATGATTATGAGTAGTTTGAAAGTTGTTTTATGGCTGTACACATCAACACAAAAAAGTTGTTATCTCAGTGCATGCAATGCTTAGAGAATACAAATAGTATACATTTCAATTTTACACCAAAGCACTTACTGCAAACCTAATGGAAACAACTTAGGTTAACTTCCCACATGATTCTGAGATGTCTGAAAGTTGTTTCATAGCTGTGCACATAAAGACAAAAAAGTTCATTTCCCAGTGAATAGAATGCTTTAACATAAAAGTAGTATACATTTCAATTTTACACCAAAGCACTTACTGCAAACCTAATGGAAACACTTTAGGTTAACTTTCCACATGATTATGAGTAGTTTGAAAGTTGTTTCATGGCTGTACACATCAACAGAAAAAACTTGTTATCTCAGTGCATGCAATGCTTAGACAATACAAATAGTATACATTTCAATTTTACACCAAAGCACTTACTGCAAACCTAATGGAAACAACCTAGGTTAACTTCCCACATGATTCTGAGATGTCTGAAAGTAGTTTCATACCTGTGCACATCAAGACAAAAAAGTTGTTTTCTCAGTACATGCAATGCTTTTACAATACAAATAGTATACATTTCAATTTTACTCCAAAGCACTTACTGCAAACCTAATGGAAACACTTTAATTTAACTTCCCACATGATTCTGAGATGTCTGAAAGTTGTTTCATACCTGTGCACATAAAGACAAAAAAGTTGATTTCACAGTGAATAGAATGCTTTGACATAAAAGTAGTATACAATTCAATTTTACACCAAAGCACTTACTGCAAACCTAATGGAAACACTTTAGGTTAACTTTCCACATGATTATGAGTAGTTTGAAAGTTGTTTCATGGCTGTACACATCAACACAAAAAAGTTGTTATCTCAGTGCATGCAATGCTTAGACAATACAAATAGTATACATTTCAATTTTACACCAAAGCACTTACTGCAAACCTAATGGAAACAACTTAGGTTAACTTCCCACATGATTCTGAGATGTCTGAAAGTTGTTTCATAGCTGTGCACATAAAGACAAAAAAGTTGATTTCACAGTGAATAGAATGCTTTGACATAAAAGTAGTATACAATTCAATTTTACACCAAAGCACTTACTGCAAACCTAATGGAAACACTTTAGGTTAACTTTCCACATGATTATGAGTAGTTTGAAAGTTGTTTCATGGCTGTACACATCAACACAAAAAAGTTGTTATCTCAGTGCATGCAGTGCTTAAACAATACAAATAGTATACATTTCAATTTCACTCCAAAGAACTTACTGCAAACCTAATGGAAACACTTTAATTTAACTTCCCACATGATTCTGAGATGTCTGAAAGTTGTTTCATACCTGTGCACATAAAGACAAAAAAGTTGATTTCACAGTGAATAGAATGCTTTGACATAAAAGTAGTATACATTTCAATTATACTCAAAAGTCCTGACTGCAAACCTAATGCAAACAGATTTGGTTGACTTCCCAGATGAGTATGACTAGGTTTAAAGTTGTTTCATGGCTCAGTTCATCAAGACAAAAAAGTTAATTTCTCAGTACTACTATGCTCTGACTTTAAGGTAGTATACATCTCAATTTTACACCAAAGTACTTACTGCAAACTAATGGAAACACCTTAGGTTAAATTCCCACATGATTATGAGTAGTTTGAAAGTTGTTTCATGGCTGTACGCATCAACACAAAAAAGTTGTTATCTCAGTGCATGCAATGCTTCGACAATACAAATAGTATGCATTTCAATTTTACACCAAAGTACTTACTGCAAACCTAATGGAAACAACTTAGATTAACTTCCCATATGATTCTGAGATGTCTGAAAGTTGTTTCATACCTGTGCACATAAAGACAAAAAAGTTGTTTTCTCAGTGCATGCAATGCTTTTACAATAGAAATAGTATACATTTCAATTTTACACCAAAGCACTTACTGCAAACCTAATGGAAACACCTTAGGTCAACTTTCCACATGATTATGAGTAGTTTGAAAGTTGTTTCATGGCTGTACACATCAACACAAAAAAGTTGTTATCTCAGTGCATGCAATGCTTAGACAATACAAATAGTATACATTTCAATTTTACACCAAAGCACTTACTGCAAACCTAATGGAAACAACTTAGGTTAACTTCCCACATGATTCTGAGATGTCTGAAAGTTGTTTCATAGCTGTGCACATAAAGACAGAAAAGTTGATTTCCCAGTGAATAGAAAGCTTTAACATAAAAGTAGTATACATTTCAATTTTACACCAAAACACTTACTGCAAACCTAATGGAAACACTTTAGGTTAACTTTCCACATGATTATGAGTAGTTTGAAAGTTGTTTCATGGCTGTACACATCAACACAAAAAAGTTGTTATCTCGGTGCATGCACTGCTTAAACAATACAAATAGTATACATTTCAATTTCACTCCAAAGCACTTACTGCAAACCTAATGGAAACACTTTAAGTTAACTTCCCACATGATTCTGAGATGTCTGAAAGTTGTTTCATACCTGTGCACATAAAGACAAAAAAGTTGATTTCACAGTGAGTAGAATGATGTGACATAAAAGTAGTATACATTTCAATTGTACTCAAAAGTCCTGACTGCAAACCTAATGCAAACAGATTTGGTTAACTTCCCAGATGAGTATGACTAGGTTTAAAGTTGTTTCATGCCTCAGTTCATCAAGACAAAAAAGTTAATTTCTCAGTACTACTATGCTCTGACTTTAAGGTGGTATACATCTCAATTTTACACCAAAGTACTTACTGGAAACTAATGGAAACACCTTAGGTTAACTTCCCACATGATTATGAGTAGTTTGAAAGTTGATTCATGGCTGTACACATCAACACAAAAAAGTTGTCTTCTCAGTGCATGTAATGCTTAGACAATACAAATAGTATACATTTCAATTTTACACCAAAGTACTTACTGCAAACCTAATGGAAACAACTTAGGTTAACTTCCCACATGATTCTGAGATGTCTGAAAGTTGTTTCATAGCTGTGCACATAAAGACAAAAAAGTTCATTTCCCAGTGAATAGAATGCTTTAACATAAAATTAGTATACATTTCAATTTTACACCAAAGCACTTACTGCAAACCTAATGGAAACACTTTAGGTTAACTTTCCACATGATTATGAGTAGTTTGAAAGTTGTTTCATGGCTGTACACATCAACAGAAAAAAGTTGTTATCTCAGTGCATGCAATGCTTAGTCAATACAAATAGTATACATTTCAATTTTACACCAAAGCACTTACTGCAAACCTAATGGAAACAACTTAGGTTAACTTCCCACATGATTCTGAGATGTCTGAAAGTAGTTTCATACCTGTGCACATCAAGACAAAAAAGTTGTTTTCTCAGTACATGCAATGCTTTTACAATACAAATAGTATACATTTCAATTTTACTCCAAAGCACTTACTGCAAACCTAATGGAAACACTTTAATTTAACTTCCCACATGATTCTGAGATGTCTGAAAGTTGTTTCATACCTGTGCACATAAAGACAAAGAAGTTGATTTCACAGTGAATAGAATGCTTTGACATAAAAGTAGTATACAATTCAATTTTACACCAAAACACTTACTGCAAACCTAATGGAAACACTTTAGGTTAACTTTCCACATGATTATGAGTAGTTTGAAAGTTGTTTCATGGCTGTACACATCAACACAAAAAAGTTGTTATCTCGGTGCATGCACTGCTTAAACAATACAAATAGTATACATTTCAATTTCACTCCAAAGCACTTACTGCAAACCTAATGGAAACACTTTAAGTTAACTTCCCACATGATTCTGAGATGTCTGAAAGTTGTTTCATACCTGTGCACATAAAGACAAAAAAGTTGATTTCACAGTGAGTAGAATGATTTGACATAAAAGTAGCATACATTTCAATTGTACTCAAAAGTCCTGACTGCAAACCTAATGCAAACAGATTTGGTTAACTTCCCAGATGAGTATGACTAGGTTTAAAGTTGTTTCATGCCTCAGTTCATCAAGAGAAAAAAGTTAATTTCTCAGTACTACTATGCTCTGACTTTAAGGTGGTATACATCTCAATTTTACACCAAAGTACTTACTGGAAACTAATGGAAACACCTTAGGTTAACTTCCCACATGATTATGAGTAGTTTGAAAGTTGATTCATGGCTGTACACATCAACACAAAAAAGTTGTCTTCTCAGTGCATGTAATGCTTAGACAATACAAATAGTATACATTTCAATTTTACACCAAAGTACTTACTGCAAACCTAATGGAAACAACTTAGGTTAACTTCCCACATGATTCTGAGATGTCTGAAAGTTGTTTCATAGCTGTGCACATAAAGACAAAAAAGTTCATTTCCCAGTGAATAGAATGCTTTAACATAAAATTAGTATACATTTCAATTTTACACCAAAGCACTTACTGCAAACCTAATGGAAACACTTTAGGTTAACTTTCCACATGATTATGAGTAGTTTGAAAGTTGTTTCATGGCTGTACACATCAACAGAAAAAAGTTGTTATCTCAGTGCATGCAATGCTTAGACAATACAAATAGTATACATTTCAATTTTACACCAAAGCACTTACTGCAAACCTAATGGAAACAACTTAGGTTAACTTCCCACATGATTCTGAGATGTCTGAAAGTAGTTTCATACCTGTGCACATCAAGACAAAAAAGTTGTTTTCTCAGTGCATGCAATGCTTTTACAATACAAATAGTATACATTTCAATTTTACACCAAAGTACTTACTGCAAACCTAATGGAAACACCTTAGGTGAACTTCCCACATGATTATGAGTAGTTTAAAAGCTGTTTCATGGCTGTACACATCAACAGAAAAAAGTTGTTAGCTCAGTGCCTGCAATGCTTAGACAATACAAATAGTATACATTTCAATTTTACTCCAAAGCACTTACTGCAAACCTAATGGAAACACTTTAATTTAACTTCCCACATGATTCTGAGATGTCTGAAAGTTGTTTCATACCTGTGCACATAAAGACAAAAAAGTTGATTTCACAGTGAATAGAATGCTTTGACATAAAAGTAGTATACATTTCAATTTTACACCAAAGCACTTACAGCAAACCTAATGGAAACACTTTAGGTTAACTTTCCACATGATTATGAGTAGTTTGAAAGTTGTTTCATGGCTGTACACATCAACACAAAAAAGTTGTTATCTCGGTGCATGCACTGCTTAAACAATACAAATAGTATACATTTCAATTTCACTCCAAAGCACTTACTGCAAACCTAATGGAAACACTTTAAGTTAACTTCCCACATGATTCTGAGATGTCTGAAAGTTGTTTCATACCTGTGCACATAAAGACAAAAAAGTTGATTTCACAGTGAGTAGAATGATTTGACATAAAAGTAGTATACATTTCAATTGTACTCAAAAGTCCTGACTGCAAACCTAATGCAAACAGATTTGGTTGACTTCCCAGATGAGTGTGACTAGGTTTAAAGTTGTTTCATGCCTCAGTTCATCAAGACAAAAAAGTTAATTTCTCAGTACTACTATGCTCTGACTTTAAGGTAGTATACATCTCAATTTTACACCAAAGTACTTACTGCAAACTAATGGAAACACCTTAGGTTAACTTCCCACATGATTATGAGTAGTTTGAAAGTTGATTCATGGCTGTACACATCAACAGAAAAAAGTTGTTATCTCAGTGCATGCAATGCTTAGACAATACAAATAGTATACATTTCAATTTTACACCAAAGCACTTACTGCAAACCTAATGGAAACAACTTAGGTTAACTTCCCACATGATTCTGAGATGTCTGAAAGTAGTTTCATACCTGTGCACATCAAGACAAAAAAGATGTTTTCTGAGTGCATGCAATGCTTTTACAATACAAATAGTATACATTTCAATTTTACACCAAAGTACTTACTGCAAACCTAATGGAAACACCTTAGGTGAACTTCCCACATGATTATGAGTAGTTTGAAAGCTGTTTCATGGCTGTACACATCAACAGAAAAAAGTTGTTAGCTCAGTGCCTGCAAAGCTTAGACAATACAAATAGTATACATTTCAATTTTACTCCAAAGCACTTACTGCAAACCTAATGGAAACATTTTAATTTAACTTCCCACATGATTCTGAGATGTCTGAAAGTTGTTTCATACCTGTGCACATAAAGACAAAAAAGTTGATTTCACAGTGAATAGAATGATTTGACATAAAAGTAGTATACATTTCAATTTTACACCAAAGCACTTACTGCAAACCTAATGGAAACACTTTAGGTTAACTTTCCACATGATTATGAGTAGTTTGAAAGTTGATTCATAGCTGTACACCTCAACACAAAAAAGTTGTTTTCTCAGTGCATGTAATGCTTAGACAATACAGATAGTATACATTTCAATTATACACCAAAGTACTTACTGCAAACCTAATGGAAACAACTTAGATTAACTTCCCATATGATTCTGAGATGTCTGAAAATTGTTTCATACCTGTGCACATCAAGACAAAAAAGTTGTTTTCTCAGTGCATGCAATGCTTTTACAATACAAATAGTATACATTTCAATATTACACCAAAGCACTTACTGCGAACCTAATGGAAACACCTTAGGTCAACTTTCCACATGATTATGAGTAGTTTGAAAGTTGTTTCATGGCTGTACACATCAACACAAAAAAGTTGTTATCTCAGTGCATGCAATGCTTAGACAATACAAATAGTATACATTTCAATTTTACACCAAAGCACTTACTGCAAACCTAATGGAAACAACTTAGGTTAACTTCCCACATGATTCTGAGATGTCTGAAAGTTGTTTCATAGCTGTGCACATAAAGACAAAAAAGTTCATTTCCCAGTGAATAGAATGCTTTAACATAAAAGTAGTATACATTTCAATTTTACACCAAAGCATTTACTGCAAACCTAATGGAAACACTTTAGGTTAACTTTCCACATGATTATGAGTAGTTTGAAAGTTGATTCATGGCTGTACACATCAACAGAAAAAAGTTGTTATCTCAGTGCATGCAATGCTTAGACAATACAAATAGTATACATTTCAATTTTACACCAAAGCACTTACTGCAAACCTAATGGAAACAACTTAGGTTAACTTCCCACATGATTCTGAGATGTCTGAAAGTAGTTTCATACCTGTGCACATCAAGACAAAAAAGTTGTTTTCTCAGTGCAAGCAATGCTTTTACAATACAAATAGTATACATTTCAATTTTACACCAAAGTACTTACTGCAAACCTAATGGAAACACCTTAGGTGAACTTCCCACATGATTATGAGTAGTTTGAAAGCTGTTTCATGGCTGTACACATCAACAGAAAAAAGTTGTTAGCTCAGTGCCTGCAATGCTTAGACAATACAAATAGTATACATTTCAATTTTACTCCAAAGCACTTACTGCAAACCTAATGGAAACACTTTAATTTAACTTCCCACATGATTCTGAGATGTCTGAAAGTTGTTTCATACCTGTGCACATAAAGACAAAAAAGTTGATTTCACAGTGAATAGAATGCTTTGACATAAAAGTAGTATACAATTCAATTTTACACCAAAGCACTTACTGCAAACCTAATGGAAACACTTTAGGTTAACTTTCCACATGATTATGAGTAGTTTGAAAGTTGTTTCATGGCTGTACACATCAACACAAAAAAGTTGTTATCTCGGTGCATGCACTGCTTAAACAATACAAATAGTATACATTTCAATTTCACTCCAAAGCACTTACTGCAAACCTAATGGAAACACTTTAAGTTAACTTCCCACATGATTCTGAGATGTCTGAAAGTTGTTTCATACCTGTGCACATAAAGACAAAAAAGTTGATTTCACAGTGAGTAGAATGATTTGACATAAAAGTAGTATACATTTCAATTGTACTCAAAAGTCCTGACTGCAAACCTAATGCAAACAGATTTGGTTGACTTCCCAGATGAGTGTGACTAGGTTTAAAGTTGTTTCATGCCTCAGTTCATCAAGACAAAAAAGTTAATTTCTCAGTACTACTATGCTCTGACTTTAAGGTAGTATACATCTCAATTTTACACCAAAGTACTTACTGCAAACTAATGGAAACACCTTAGGTTAACTTCCCACATGATTATGAGTAGTTTGAAAGTTGATTCATGGCTGTACACATCAACAGAAAAAAGTTGTTATCTCAGTGCATGCAATGCTTAGACAATACAAATAGTATACATTTCAATTTTACACCAAAGCACTTACTGCAAACCTAATGGAAACAACTTAGGTTAACTTCCCACATGATTCTGAGATGTCTGAAAGTAGTTTCATACCTGTGCACATCAAGACAAAAAAGATGTTTTCTGAGTGCATGCAATGCTTTTACAATACAAATAGTATACATTTCAATTTTACACCAAAGTACTTACTGCAAACCTAATGGAAACACCTTAGGTGAACTTCCCACATGATTATGAGTAGTTTGAAAGCTGTTTCATGGCTGTACACATCAACAGAAAAAAGTTGTTAGCTCAGTGCCTGCAAAGCTTAGACAATACAAATAGTATACATTTCAATTTTACTCCAAAGCACTTACTGCAAACCTAATGGAAACATTTTAATTTAACTTCCCACATGATTCTGAGATGTCTGAAAGTTGTTTCATACCTGTGCACATAAAGACAAAAAAGTTGATTTCACAGTGAATAGAATGATTTGACATAAAAGTAGTATACATTTCAATTTTACACCAAAGCACTTACTGCAAACCTAATGGAAACACTTTAGGTTAACTTTCCACATGATTATGAGTAGTTTGAAAGTTGATTCATGGCTGTACACCTCAACACAAAAAAGTTGTTTTCTCAGTGCATGTAATGCTTAGACAATACAGATAGTATACATTTCAATTATACACCAAAGTACTTACTGCAAACCTAATGGAAACAACTTAGATTAACTTCCCATATGATTCTGAGATGTCTGAAAATTGTTTCATACCTGTGCACATCAAGACAAAAAAGTTGTTTTCTCAGTGCATGCAATGCTTTTACAATACAAATAGTATACATTTCAATATTACACCAAAGCACTTACTGCGAACCTAATGGAAACACCTTAGGTCAACTTTCCACATGATTATGAGTAGTTTGAAAGTTGTTTCATGGCTGTACACATCAACACAAAAAAGTTGTTATCTCAGTGCATGCAATGCTTAGACAATACAAATAGTATACATTTCAATTTTACACCAAAGCACTTACTGCAAACCTAATGGAAACAACTTAGGTTAACTTCCCACATGATTCTGAGATGTCTGAAAGTTGTTTCATAGCTGTGCACATAAAGACAAAAAAGTTCATTTCCCAGTGAATAGAATGCTTTAACATAAAAGTAGTATACATTTCAATTTTACACCAAAGCATTTACTGCAAACCTAATGGAAACACTTTAGGTTAACTTTCCACATGATTATGAGTAGTTTGAAAGTTGATTCATGGCTGTACACATCAACAGAAAAAAGTTGTTATCTCAGTGCATGCAATGCTTAGACAATACAAATAGTATACATTTCAATTTTACACCAAAGCACTTACTGCAAACCTAATGGAAACAACTTAGGTTAACTTCCCACATGATTCTGAGATGTCTGAAAGTAGTTTCATACCTGTGCACATCAAGACAAAAAAGTTGTTTTCTCAGTGCAAGCAATGCTTTTACAATACAAATAGTATACATTTCAATTTTACACCAAAGTACTTACTGCAAACCTAATGGAAACACCTTAGGTGAACTTCCCACATGATTATGAGTAGTTTGAAAGCTGTTTCATGGCTGTACACATCAACAGAAAAAAGTTGTTAGCTCAGTGCCTGCAATGCTTAGACAATACAAATAGTATACATTTCAATTTTACTCCAAAGCACTTACTGCAAACCTAATGGAAACACTTTAATTTAACTTCCCACATGATTCTGAGATGTCTGAAAGTTGTTTCATACCTGTGCACATAAAGACAAAAAAGTTGATTTCACAGTGAATAGAATGCTTTGACATAAAAGTAGTATACAATTCAATTTTACACCAAAGCACTTACTGCAAACCTAATGGAAACACTTTAGGTTAACTTTCCACATGATTATGAGTAGTTTGAAAGTTGTTTCATGGCTGTACACATCAACACAAAAAAGTTGTTATCTCAGTGCATGCAGTGCTTAAACAATACAAATAGTATACATTTCAATTTCACTCCAAAGAACTTACTGCAAACCTAATGGAAACACTTTAATTTAACTTCCCACATGATTCTGAGATGTCTGAAAGTTGTTTCATACCTGTGCACATAAAGACAAAAAAGTTGATTTCACAATGAATAGAATGCTTTGACATAAAAGTAGTATACATTTCAATTGTACTCAAAAGTCCTGACTGCAAACCTAATGCAAACAGATTTGGTTGACTTCCCAGATGAGTATGACTAGGTTTAAAGTTGTTTCATGCCTCAGTTCATCAAGACAAAAAAGTTAATTTCTCAGTACTACTATGCTCTGACTTTAAGGTAGTATACATCTCAATTTTACACCAAAGTACTTACTGCAAACTAATGGAAACACCTTAGGTTAAATTCCCACATGATTATGAGTAGTTTGAAAGTTGTTTCATGGCTGTACGCATCAACACAAAAAAGTTGTTATCTCAGTGCATGCAATGCTTCGACAATACAAATAGTATGCATTTCAATTTTACACCAATGTACTTACTGCAAACCTAATGGAAACAACTTAGATTAACTTCCCATATGATTCTGAGATGTCTGAAAGTTGTTTCATACCTGTGCACATAAAGACAAAAAAGTTGTTTTCTCAGTGCATGCAATGCTTTTACAATAGAAATAGTATACATTTCAATTTTACACCAAAGCACTTACTGCAAACCTAATGGAAACACCTTAGGTCAACTTTCCACATGATTATGAGTAGTTTGAAAGTTGTTTCATGGCTGTACACATCAACACAAAAAAGTTGTTATCTCAGTGCATGCAATGCTTATACAATACAAATAGTATACATTTCAATTTTACACCAAAGCACTTACTGCAAACCTAATGGAAACAACTTAGGTTAACTTCCCACATGATTCTGAGATGTCTGAAAGTTGTATCATAGCTGTGCACATAAAGACAGAAAAGTTGATTTCCCAGTGAATAGAAAGCTTTAACATAAAAGTAGTATACATTTCAATTTTACACCAAAACACTTACTGCAAACCTAATGGAAACACTTTAGGTTAACTTTCCACATGATTATGAGTAGTTTGAAAGTTGTTTCATGGCTGTGCACATCAACAGAAAAAAGTTGTTATCTCAGAGCATGCAATGCTTAGACAATACAAATAGTATACATTTCAATTTTACACCAAAGCACTTACTGCAAACCTAATGGAAACAACTTAGGTTAACTTCCCACATGATTCTGAGATGTCTGAAAGTTGTTTCATACCTGTGCACATCAAGACAAAAATGTTGTTTTCTCAGTGCATGCAATGCTTTTACAATACAAATAGTATACATTTCAATTTTACACCACAACACTTACTGCAAACCTAATGGAAACACCTTAGGTGAACTTCCCACATGATTATGAGTAGTTTGAAAGCTGTTTCATGGCTGTACGCATCAACAGAAAAAAGTTGTTAGCTCAGTACCTGCAATGCTTAGACAATACAAATAGTATACATTTCCAATTTTACTCCAAAGCACTTACTGCAAACCTAATGGAAACACTTTAATTTAACTTCCCACATGATTCTGAGATGTCTGAAAGTTGTTTCATACCTGTGCACATAAAGACAAAAAAGTTGATTTCACAGTGAATAGAATGATTTGACATAAAAGTAGTATACATTTCAATTTTACACCAAAGCACTTACTGCAAACCTAATGGAAACACTTTAGGTTAACTTTCCACATGATTATGAGTAGTTTGAAAGTTGATTCATGGCTGTACACCTCAACACAAAAAAGTTGTTTTCTCAGTGCATGTAATGCTTAGACAATACAAATAGTATACATTTCAATTATACACCAAAGTACTTACTGCAAACCTAATGGAAACAACTTAGATTACCTTCCCATATGATTCTGAGATGTCTGAAAGTTGTTTCATACCTGTGCACATCAAGACAAAAAAGTTAATTTCTCAGTACTGCTATGCTCTGACTTTAAGGTAGTATACATCTCAATTTTACACCAAAGTACTTACTGCAAACTAATGGAAACACCTTAGGTTAACTTCCCACATGATTATGAGTAGTTTGAAAGTTGTTTCATGGCTGTACACATCAACACAAAAAAGTTGTTATCTCAGTGCATGCAATGCTTAGACAATACAAATAGTATACATTTCAATTTTACTCCAAAGCACTTACTGCAAACCTAATGGAAACACCATAGGTTAACTTCCCACATGATTCTGAGATGTCTGAAAGTTGTTTCATAGCTGTGCTCATAAAGACAAAAAAGTTGATTTCACAGTGAATAGAATGCTTTGACATAAAAGTAGTATACATTTCAATTTTACACCAAAGCACTTACTGCAAACCTAATGGAAACACTTTAGGTTAACTTTCCACATGATTATGAGTAGTTTGAAAGTTGTTTCATGGCTGTACACATCAACACAAAAAAGTTGTTATCTCAGTGCATGCACTGCTTAAACAATACAAATAGTATACATTTCAATTTTACTCCAAAGCACTTACTGCAAACCTAATGGAAACACTTTAAGTTAACTTCCCACATGATTCTGAGATGTCTGAAAGTTGTTTCATACCTGTGCACATAAAGACAAAAAAGTTGATTTCACAGTGAGTAGAATGATTTGACATAAAAGTAGTATACATTTCAATTGTACTCAAAAGTCCTGACTGCAAACCTAATGCAAACAGATTTGGTTAACTTCCCAGATGAGTATGACTAGGTTTAAAGTTGTTTCATGCCTCAGTTCATCAAGACAAAAAAGTTAATTTCTCAGTACTACTATGCTCTGACTTTAAGGTAGCATACATCTCAATTTTACACCAAAGTACTTACTGCAAACCTAATGGAAACAACTTAGGTTAACCTCCCACATGATTCTGAGATGTCTGAAAGTAGTTTCATACCTGTGCACATCAAGACAAAAAAGTTGTTTTCTCAGTGCATGCAATGCTTTTACAATACAAATAGTATACATTTCAATTTTACACCAAAGTACTTACTGCAAACCTAATGGAAACACCTTAGGTGAACTTCCCACATGATTATGAGTAGTTTGAAAGCTGTTTCATGGCTGTACGCATCAACAGAAAAAAGTTGTTAGCTCAGTACCTGCAATGCTTAGACAATACAAATAGTATACATTTCCAATTTTACTCCAAAGCACTTACTGCAAACCTAATAGAAACACTTTAATTTAACTTCCCACATGATTCTGAGATGTCTGAAAGTAGTTTCATACCTGTGCACATCAAGACAAAAAAGTTGTTTTCTCAGTGCATGCAATGCTTTTACAATACAAATAGTATACATTTCAATTTTACACCAAAGTACTTACTGCAAACCTAATGGAAACACCTTAGGTGAACTTCCCACATGATTATGAGTAGTTTGAAAGCTGTTTCATGGCTGTACACATCAACAGAAAAAAGTTGTTAGCTCAGTGCCTGCAATGCTTAGACAATACAAATAGTATACATTTTTCAAACTATTTACACCAAAGTACTTACTGCAAACCTAATGGAAACAACTTAGATTAACTTCCCATATGATTCTGAGATGTCTGAAAATTGTTTCATACCTGTGCACATCAAGACAAAAAAGTTGTTTTCTCAGTGCATGCAATGCTTTTACAATACAAATAGTATACATTTCAATATTACACCAAAGCACTTACTGCGAACCTAATGGAAACACCTTAGGTCAACTTTCCACATGATTATGAGTAGTTTGAAAGTTGTTTCATGGCTGTACACATCAACACAAAAAAGTTGTTATTTCAGTGCATGCAATGCTTAGAGAATACAAATAGTATACATTTCAATTTTACACCAAAGCACTTACTGCAAACCTAATGGAAACAACTTAGGTTAACTTCCCACATGATTCTGAGATGTCTGAAAGTTGTTTCATAGCTGTGCACATAAAGACAAAAAAGTTCATTTCCCAGTGAATAGAATGCTTTAACATAAAAGTAGTATACATTTCAATTTCACACCAAAGTACTTACTGCAAACCTAATGGAAACACCTTAGGTGAACTTCCCACATGATTATGAGTAGTTTGAAAGCTGTTTCATGGCTGTACACATCAACAGAAAAAAGTTGTTAGCTCAGTGCCTGCAATGGTTAGACAATACAAATAGTATACATTTCAATTTTACTCCAAAGCACTTACTGCAAACCTAATGGAAACACTTTAATTTAACTTCCCACATGATTCTGAGATGTCTGAAAGTTGTTTCATACCTGTGCACATAAAGACAAAAAAGTTGATTTCACAGTGAATAGAATGCTTTGACATAAAAGTAGTATACAATTCAATTTTACACCAAAGCACTTACTGCAAACCTAATGGAAACACTTTAGGTTAACTTTCCACATGATTATGAGTAGTTTGAAAGTTGTTTCATGGCTGTACACATCAACACAAAAAGTTGTTATCTCAGTGCATGCAGTGCTTAAACAATACAAATAGTATACATTTCAATTTTACTCCAAAGCACTTACTGCAAACCTAATGGAAACACTTTAATTTAACTTCCCACATGATTCTGAGATGTCTGAAGGTTGTTTCATACCTGTGCACATAAAGACAAAAAAGTTGATTTCACAGTGAATAGAATGCTTTGACAGAAAAGTAGTATACATTTCAATTGTACTCAAAAGTCCTGACTGCAAACCTAATGCAAACAGACTTGGTTAACTTCCCAGATGAGTATGACTAGGTTTAAAGTTGTTTCATGCCTCAGTTCATCAAGACAAAAAAGTTAATTTCTCAGTACTACTATGCTCTGACTTTAAGGTAGTATACATCTCAATTTTACACCAAAGTACTTACTGCAAACTAATGGAAACACCTTAGGTTAACTTCCCACATGATTATGAGTAGTTTGAAAGTTGTTTCATGGCTGTACTCATCAACACAAAAAAGTTGTTATCTCAGTGCATGCAATGCTTAGACAATACAAATAGTATACATTTCAATTTTACTCGAAAGCACTTACTGCAAACCTGATGGAAACACCATAGGTTAACTTCCCACATGATTCTGAGATCTGAAAGCTGTTTCATAGCTGTGCACATAAAGACAAAAAAGTTGATTTCACAGTGAATAGAATGCTTTGACATAAAAGTAGTATACATTTCAATTTCACACCAAAGTACTTACTGCAAACCTAATGGAAACACCTTAGGTGAACTTCCCACATGATTATGAGTAGTTTGAAAGCTGTTTCATGGCTGTACACATCAACAGAAAAAAGTTGTTTTCTCAGTGCATGCAATGCTTAGACAATACAAATAGTATACATTTCAATTTTACACCAAAGCACTTACTGCAAACCTAATGGAAACAACTTAGGTTAACTTCCCACATGATTCTGAGATGTCTGAAAGTAGTTTCATACCTGTGCACATCAAGACAAAAAAGTTGTTTTCTCAGTGCATGCAATGCTTTTACAATACAAATAGTATACATTTCAATTTTACACCAAAGTACTTACTGCAAACCTAATGGAAACACCTTAGGTGAACTTCCCACATGATTATGAGTAGTTTGAAAGCTGTTTCATGGCTGTACACATCAACAGAAAATAGTTGTTAGCTCAGTGCCTGCAATGCTTAGACAATACAAATAGTATACATTTCAATTTTACTCCAAAGCACTTACTGCAAACCTAATGGAAACACTTTAATTTAACTTCCCACATGATTCTGAGATGTCTGAAAGTTGTTTCATACCTGTGCACATAAGGACAAAAAAGTTGATTTCACAGTCAATAGAATGCTTTGACATAAAAGTAGTATACATTTCAATTTTACACCAAAGCACTTACTGCAAACCTAATGGAAACACTTTAGGTTAACTTTCCATATGATTATCAGTAGTTTGAAAGTTGATTCATGGCTGTACACCTCAACACAAAAAAGTTGTTTTCTCAGTGCATGTAATGCTTAGACAATACAAATAGTATACATTTCAATTTTACACCAAGGTACTTACTGCAAACCTAATGGAAACAACTTAGATTAACTTCCCATATGATTCTGAGATGTCTGAAAATTGTTTCATACCTGTGCACATCAAGACAAAAAAGTTGTTTTCTCAGTGCATGCAATGCTTTTACAATACAAATAGTATACATTTCAATATTACACCAAAGCACTTACTGCGAACCTAATGGAAACACCTTAGGTCAACTTTCCACATGATTATGAGTAGTTTGAAAGTTGTTTCATGGCTGTACACATCAACACAAAAAAGTTGTTATTTCAGTGCAAGCAATGCTTAGAGAATACAAATAGTATACATTTCAATTTTACACCAAAGCACTTACTGCAAACCTAATGGAAACAACTTAGGTTAACTTCCCACATGATTCTGAGATGTCTGAAAGTTGTTTCATAGCTGTGCACATAAAGACAAAAAAGTTCATTTCCCAGTGAATAGAATGCTTTAACATAAAAGTAGTATACATTTCAATTTTACACCAAAGCACTTACTGCAAACCTAATGGAAACACTTTAGGTTAACTTTCCACATGATTATGAGTAGTTTGAAAGTTGTTTCATGGCTGTACACATCAACAGAAAAAAGTTGTTATCTCAGTGCATGCAATGCTTAGACAATACAAATAGTATACATTTCAATTTTACACCAAAGCACTTACTGCAAACCTAATGGAAACAACTTAGGTTAACTTCCCACATGATTCTGAGATGTCTGAAAGTTGTTTCATACCTGTGCACATAAAGACAAAAAAGTTGATTTCACAGTGAATAGAATGCTTTGACATAAAAGTAGTATACATTTCAATTTTACACCAAAGCACTTACTGCAAACCTAATGGAAACACTTTCGGTTAACTTTCCACATGATTATGAGTAGTTTGAAAGTTGATTCATGGCTGTACACCTCAACACAAAAAAGTTGTTTTCTCAGTGCATGTAATGCTTAGACAATACAAATAGTATACATTTCAATTTTACACCAAAGTACTTACTGCAAACCTAATGGAAACAACTTAGATTAACTTCCCATATGATTCTGAGATGTCTGAAAATTGTTTCATACCTGTGCACATCAAGACAAAAAAGTTGTTTTCTCAGTGCATGCAATGCTTTTACAATACAAATAGTATACATTTCAATATTACACCAAAGCACTTACTGCGAACCTAATGGAAACACCTTAGGTCAACTTTCCACATAATTATGAGTAGTTTGAAAGTTGTTTCATGGCTGTACACATCAACACAAAAAAGTTGTTATTTCAGTGCATGCAATGCTTAGAGAATACAAATAGTATACATTTCAATTTTACACCAAAGCACTTACTGCAAACCTAATGGAAACAACTTAGGTTAACTTCCCACATGATTCTGAGATGTCTGAAGGTTGTTTCATACCTGTGCACATAAAGACAAAAAAGTTGATTTCACAGTGAATAGAATGCTTTGACATAAAAGTAGTATACATTTCAATTGTACTCAAAAGTCCTGACTGCAAACCTAATGCAAACAGACTTGGTTAACTTCCCAGATGAGTATGACTAGGTTTAAAGTTGTTTCATGCCTCAGTTCATCAAGACAAAAAAGTTAATTTCTCAGTACTACTATGCTCTGACTTTAAGGTAGTATACATCTCAATTTTACACCAAAGTACTTACTGCAAACTAATGGAAACACCTTAGGTTAACTTCCCACATGATTCTGAGATGTCTGAAAGCTGTTTCATAGCTGTGCACATAAAGACAAAAAAGTTGATTTCACAGTGAATAGAATGCTTTGACATAAAAGTGGTATACATTTCAATTTCACACCAAAGTACTTACTGCAAACCTAATGGAAACACCTTAGGTGAACTTCCCACATGATTATGAGTAGTTTGAAAGTTGTTTCATGGCTGTATACATCAACACAAAAAAGTTGTTATCTCAGTGCATGCACTGCTTAAACAATACAAATAGTATACAGTTCAATTTTACTCCAAAGCACTTACTGCAAACCTAATGGAAACACTTTAAGTTAACCTCCCACATGATTCTGAGATGTCTGAAAGTTGTTTCATACCTGTGCACATAAAGACAAAAAAGTTGATTTCACAGTGAGTAGAATGATTTGACATAAAAGTAGTAAACATTTCAATTGTACTCAAAAGTCCTGACTGCAAACCTAATGCAAACAGATTTGGTTAACTTCCCAGATGAGTATGACTAGGTTTAAAGTTGTTTCATGCCTCAGTTCATCAAGACAAAAAAGTTAATTTCTCAGTACTGCTATGCTCTGACTTTAAGGTAGTATACATCTCAATTTTACACCAAAGTACTTACTGCAAACTAATGGAAACACCTTAGGTTAACTTCCCACATGATTATGAGTAGTTTGAAAGTTGATTCATGGCTGTACACATCAACACAAAAAAGTTGTTATCTCAGTGCATGTAATGCTTAGACAATACAAATAGTATACATTTCAATTTTACACCAAAGTACTTACTGCAAACCTAATGGAAACAACTTAGATTAACTTCCCATATGATTCTGAGATGTCTGAAAGTTGTTTCATACCTGTGCACATCAAGACAAAAAAGTTGTTTTCTCAGTGCATGCAATGCTTTTACAATACAAATAGTATACATTTCAATTTTACACCAAAGCACTTACTGCAAACCTAATGGAAACACCTTATGTCAACTTTCCACATGATTATGAGTAGTTTGAAAGTTGTTTCATGGCTGTACACATCAACACAAAAAAGTTGTTATCTCAGTGCATGCAATGCTTAGACAATACAAATAGTATACATTTCAATTTTACACCAAAGCACTTACTGCAAACCTAATGGAAACAACTTAGGTTAACTTCCCACATGATTCTGAGATGTCTGAAAGTTGTTTCATAGCTGTGCACATAAAGACAGAAAAGTTGATTTCCCAGTGAATAGAAAGCTTTAACATAATAGTAGTATACATTTCAATTTTACACCAAAGCACTTACTGCAAACCTAATGGAAACACTTTAGGTTAACTTTCCACATGATTATGAGTAGTTTGAAAGTTGTTTCATGGCTGTACACATCAACAGAAAAAAGTTGTTATCTCAGTGCATGCAATGCTTAGACAATACAAATAGTATACATTTCAATTTTACACCAAAGCACTTACTGCAAACCTAATGGAAACAACTTAGGTTAACTTCCCACATGATTCTGAGATGTCTGAAAGTTGTTTCATACCTGTGCACATAAAGACAAAAAAGTTGATTTCACAGTGAGTAGAATGATTTGACATAAAAGTAGTATACATTTCAATTGTACTCAAAAGTCCTGACTGCAAACCTAATGCAAACAGATTTGGTTAACTTCCCAGATGAGTATGACTAGGTTTAAAGTTGTTTCATACCTCAGTTCATCAAGACAAAAAAGTTAATTTCTCAGTACTACTATGCTCTGACTTTAAGGTAGTATACATCTCAATTTTACACCAAAGTACTTACTGCAAACTAATTGAAACACCTTAGGTTAACTTCCCACATGATTCTGAGATGTCTGAAAGCTGTTTCATAGCTGTGCACATAAAGACAAAAAAGTTGATTTCACAGTGAATAGAATGCTTTGACATAAAAGTAGTATACATTTCAATTTCACACCAAAGTACTTACTGCAAACCTAATGGAAACACCTTAGGTGAACTTCCCACATGATTATGAGTAGTTTGAAAGCTGTTTCATGGCTGTACACATCAACAGAAAAAAGTTGTTAGCTCAGTGCATGCAATGCTTAGACAATACAAATAGTATACATTTCAATTTCACTCCAAAGAACGTACTGCAAACCTAATGGAAACACTTTAATTTAACTTCCCACATGATTCTGAGATGTCTGAAAGTTGTTTCATACCTGTGCACATAAAGACAGAAAAGTTGATTTCACAGTGAATAGAATGCTTTGACATAAAAGTAGTATACATTTCAATTGTACTCAAAAGTCCTGACTGCAAACCTAATGCAAACAGATTTGGTTGACTTCCCAGATGAGTATGTCTAGGTTTAAAGTTGTTTCATGCCTCAGTTCATCAAGACAAAAAAGTTAATTTCTCAGTACTACTATGCTCTGACTTTAAGGTAGTATACATCTCAATTTTACACCAAAGTACTTACTGCAAACTAATGGAAACACCTTAGGTTAACTTCCCACATGATTATGAGTAGTTTGAAAGTTGTTTCATGGCTGTACGCATCAACACAAAAAAGTTGTTATCTCAGTACATGCAATGCTTCGACAATACAAATAGTATGCATTTCAATTTTACACCAAAGTACTTACTGCAAACCTAATGGAAACACCATAGGTTAACTTCCCACATGATTCTGAGATGTCTGAAAGTTGTTTCATAGCTGTGCACATAAAGACAAAAAAGTTGATTTCACAGTGAATAGAATGCTTTGACATAAAAGTAGTATACATTTCAATTTTACACCAAAGCACTTACTGCAAACCTAATGGAAACACTTTAGGTTAACTTTCCACATGATTATGAGCAGTTTGAAAGTTGTTTCATGGCTGTACACATCAACACAAAAAAGTTGTTATCTCAGTGCATGTAATGCTTAGACAATACAAATAGTATACATTTCAATTTTACACCAAAGTACTTACTGCAAACCTAATGGAAACAACTTAGATTAACTTCCCATATGATTCTGAGATGTCTGAAAGTTGTTTCATACCTGTGCACATCAAGACAAAAAAGTTGTTTTCTCAGTGCATGCAATGCTTTTACAATACAAATAGTATACATTTCAATTTTACACCACAGCACTTACTGCAAACCTAATGGAAACACCTTAGGTCAACTTTCCACATGAGTATGAGTAGTTTGAAAGTTGTTTCATGGCTGTACACATCAACACAAAAAAGCTGTTATCTCAGTGCATGGAATGCTTTGACATAAAAGTAGTATACATTTCAATTTTACACCAAAGCACTTACTGCAAACCTAATGGAAACACTTTAGGTTAACTTTCCACATGATTATGAGCAGTTTGAAAGTTGTTTCATGGCTGTACACATCAACACAAAAAAGTTGTTATCTCGGTGCATGCACTGCTTAAACAATACAAATAGTATACATTTCAATTTCACTCCAAAGCACTTACTGCAAACCTAATGGAAACACTTTAAGTTAACTTCCCACATGATTCTGAGATGTCTGAAAGTTGTTTCATACCTGTGCACATAAAGACAAAAAAGTTGATTTCCCAGTGAATAGAAAGCTTTAACATAAAAGTAGTATACATTTCAATTTTACACCAAAACACTTACTGCAAACCTAATGGAAACACTTTAGGTTAACTTTCCACATGATTATGAGTAGTTTGAAAGTTGTTTCATGGCTGTGCACATCAACAGAAAAAAGTTGTTATCTCAGAGCATGCAATGCTTAGACAATACAAATAGTATACATTTCAATTTTACACCAAAGCACTTACTGCAAACCTAATGGAAACAACTTAGGTTAACTTCCCACATGATTCTGAGATGTCTGAAAGTTGTTTCATACCTGTGCACATCAAGACAAAAATGTTGTTTTCTCAGTGCATGCAATGCTTTTACAATACAAATAGTATACATTTCAATTTTACACCACAACACTTACTGCAAACCTAATGGAAACACCTTAGGTCAACTTTCCACATGATTATGAGTAGTTTGAAAGTTGTTTCATGGCTGTAGACATCAACAGAAAAAAGTTGTCATCTCAGTGCATGCAATGCTTAGACAATACAAATAGTATACATTTCAATTTTACACCAAAGCACTTACTGCAAACCTAATGGAAACAACTTAGCTTAACTTCCCACATGATTCTGAGATGTCTGAAAGTTGTTTCATACCTGTGCACATCAAGACAAAAAAGTTAATTTCTCAGTACTGCTATGCTCTGACTTTAAGGTAGTATACATCTCAATTTTACACCAAAGTACTTACTGCAAACTAATGGAAACACCTTAGGTTAACTTCCCACATGATTATGAGTAGTTTGAAAGTTGTTTCATGGCTGTACACATCAACACAAAAAAGTTGTTATCTCAGTGCATGCAATGCTTAGACAATACAAATAGTATACATTTCAATTTTACTCCAAAGCACTTACTGCAAACCTAATGGAAACACCATAGGTTAACTTCCCACATGATTCTGAGATGTCTGAAAGTTGTTTCATAGCTGTGCACATAAAGACAAAAAAGTTGATTTCACAGTGAATAGAATGCTTTGACATAAAAGTAGTATACATTTCAATTTTACACCAAAGCACTTACTGCAAACCTAATGGAAACACTTTAGGTTAACTTTCCACATGATTATGAGTAGTTTGAAAGTTGTTTCATGGCTGTACACATAAACACAAAAAAGTTGTTATCTCAGTGCATGCACTGCTTAAACAATACAAATAGTATACATTTCAATTTTACTCGAAAGCACTTACTGCAAACCTAATGGAAACACTTTAAGTTAACTTCCCACATGATTCTGAGATGTCTGAAAGTTGTTTCATACCTGTGCACATAAAGACAAAAAAGTTGATTTCACAGTGAGTAGAATGATTTGACATAAAAGTAGTATACATTTCAATTCTACTCAAAAGTCCTGACTGCAAACCTAATGCAAACAGATTTGGTTAACTTCCCAGATGAGTATGACTAGGTTTAAAGTTGTTTCATGCCTCAGTTCATCAAGACAAAAAAGTTAATTTCTCAGTACTACTATGCTCTGACTTTAAGGTAGCATACATCTCAATTTTACACCAAAGTACTTACTGCAAACTAATGGAAACACCTTAGGTTAACTTCCCACATGATTATGAGTAGTTTGAAAGTTGATTCATGGCTGTACACATCAACACAAAAAAGTTGTTATCTCAGTGCATGTAATGCTTAGACAATACAAATAGTATACATTTCAATTTTACACCAAAGTACTTACTGCAAACCTAATGGAAACAACTTAGGTTAACTTCCCACATGATTCTGAGATGTCTGAAAGTAGTTTCATACCTGTGCACATCAAGACAAAAAAGTTGTTTTCTCAGTGCATGCAATGCTTTTACAATACAAATAGTATACATTTCAATTTTACACCAAAGTACTTACTGCAAACCTAATGGAAACACCTTAGGTGAACTTCCCACATGATTATGAGTAGTTTGAAAGCTGTTTCATGGCTGTACGCATCAACAGAAAAAAGTTGTTAGCTCAGTACCTGCAATGCTTAGACAATACAAATAGTATACATTTCCAATTTTACTCCAAAGCACTTACTGCAAACCTAATGGAAACACTTTAATTTAACTTCCCACATGATTCTGAGATGTCTGAAAGTTGTTTCATACCTGTGCACATAAAGACAAAAAAGTTGATTTCACAGTGAATAGAATGATTTGACATAAAAGTAGTATACATTTCAATTTTACACCAAAGCACTTACTGCAAACGTAATGGAAACACCTTAGGTTAACTTTCCACATGATTATGAGTAGTTTGAAAGTTGATTCATGGCTGTACACCTCAACACAAAAAAGTTGTTTTCTCAGTGCATGTAATGCTTAGACAATACAAATAGTATACATTTCAATTATACACCAAAGTACTTACTGCAAACCTAATGGAAACAACTTAGATTACCTTCCCATATGATTCTGAGATGTCTGAAAATTGTTTCATACCTGTGCACATCAAGACAAAAAAGTTGTTTTCTCAGTGCATGCAATGCTTTTACAATACAAATAGTATACATTTCAATATTACACCAAAGCACTTACTGCGAACCTAATGGAAACACCTTAGGTCAACTTTCCACATGATTATGAGTAGTTTGAAAGTTGTTTCATGGCTGTACACATCAACAGAAAAAACTTGTTATCTCAGTGCATGCAATGCTTAGACAATACAAATAGTATACATTTCAATTTTACACCAAAGCACTTACTGCAAACCTAATGGAAACAACTTAGGTTAACTTCCCACATGATTCTGAGATGTCTGAAAGTAGTTTCATACCTGTGCACATCAAGACAAAAAAGTTGTTTTCTCAGTGCATGCAATGCTTAGACAATACAAATAGTATACATTTCAATTTTACACCAAAGCACTTACTGCAAACCTAATGGAAACAACTTAGGTTAACTTCCCACATGATTCTGAGATGTCTGAAAGTAGTTTCATACCTGTGCACATCAAGACAAAAAAGTTGTTTTCTCAGTGCATGCAATGCTTTTACAATACAAATAGTATACATTTCAATTTTACACCAAAGTACTTACTGCAAACCTAATGGAAACACCTTAGGTGAACTTCCCACATGATTATGAGTAGTTTGAAAGCTGTTTCATGGCTGTACACATCAACAGAAAAAAGTTGTTAGCTCAGTGCCTGCAATGCTTAGACAATACAAATAGTATACATTTCAATTTTACACCAAAGTACTTACTGCAAACCTAATGGAAACAACTTAGATTAACTTCCCATATGATTCTGAGATGTCTGAAAATTGTTTCATACCTGTGCACATCAAGACAAAAAAGTTGTTTTCTCAGTGCATGCAATGCTTTTACAATACAAATAGTATACATTTCAATATTACACCAAAGCACTTACTGCGAACCTAATGGAAACACCTTAGGTCAACTTTCCACATGATTATGAGTAGTTTGAAAGTTGTTTCATGGCTGTACACATCAACACAAAAAAGTTGTTATTTCAGTGCATGCAATGCTTAGAGAATACAAATATTATACATTTCAATTTTACACCAAAGCACTTACTGCAAACCTAATGGAAACACTTTAGGTTAACTTTCCACATGATTATGAGTAGTTTGAAAGTTGTTTCATGGCTGTACACATCAACAGAAAAAAGTTGTTATCTCAGTGCATGCAATGCTTAGACAATACAAATAGTATACATTTCAATTTTACACCAAAGCACTTACTGCAAACCTAATGGAAACAACTTAGGTTAACTTCCCACATGATTCTGAGATGTCTGAAAGTAGTTTCATACCTGTGCACATCAAGACAAAAAAGTTGTTTTCTCAGTGCATGCAATGCTTTTACAATACAAATGGTATACATTTCAATTTTACACCAAAGTACTTACTGCAAACCTAATGGAAACACCTTAGGTGAACTTCCCACATGATTATGAGTAGTTTGAAAGCTGTTTCATGGCTGTACACATCAACAGAAAAAAGTTGTTAGCTCAGTGCCTGCAATGGTTAGACAATACAAATAGTATACATTTCAATTTTACTCCAAAGCACTTACTGCAAACCTAATGGAAACACTTTAATTTAACTTCCCACATGATTCTGAGATGTCTGAAAGTTGTTTCATACCTGTGCACATAAAGACAAAAAAGTTGATTTCACAGTGAATAGAATGCTTTGACATAAAAGTAGTATACAATTCAATTTTACACCAAAGCACTTACTGCAAACCTAATGGAAACACTTTAGGTTAACTTTCCACATGATTATGAGTAGTTTGAAAGTTGTTTCATGGCTGTACACATCAACACAAAAAAGTTGTTATCTCAGTGCATGCAGTGCTTAAACAATACAAATAGTATACATTTCAATTTTACTCCAAAGCACTTACTGCAAACCTAATGGAAACACTTTAATTTAACTTCCCACATGATTCTGAGATGTCTGAAGGTTGTTTCATACCTGTGCACATAAAGACAAAAAAGTTGATTTCACAGTGAATAGAATGCTTTGACATAAAAGTAGTATACATTTCAATTGTACTCAAAAGTCCTGACTGCAAACCTAATGCAAACAGACTTGGTTAACTTCCCAGATGAGTATGACTAGGTTTAAAGTTGTTTCATGCCTCAGTTCATCAAGACAAAAAAGTTAATTTCTCAGTACTACTATGCTCTGACTTTAAGGTAGTATACATCTCAATTTTACACCAAAGTACTTACTGCAAACTAATGGAAACACCTTAGGTTAACTTCCCACATGATTATGAGTAGTTTGAAAGTTGTTTCATGGCTGTACTCATCAACACAAAAAAGTTGTTATCTCAGTGCATGCAATGCTTAGACAATACAAATAGTATACATTTCAATTTTACTCGAAAGCACTTACTGCAAACCTAATGGAAACACCATAGGTTAACTTCCCACATGATTCTGAGATCTGAAAGCTGTTTCATAGCTGTGCACATAAAGACAAAAAAGTTGATTTCACAGTGAATAGAATGCTTTGACATAAAAGTAGTATACATTTCAATTTTACACCAAAGCACTTACTGCAAACCTAATGGAAACACTTTAGGTTAACTTTCCATATGATTATCAGTAGTTTGAAAGTTGATTCATGGCTGTACACCTCAACACAAAAAAGTTGTTTTCTCAGTGCATGTAATGCTTAGACAATACAAATAGTATACATTTCAATTTTACACCAAAGTACTTACTGCAAACCTAATGGAAACAACTTAGATTAACTTCCCATATGATTCTGAGATGTCTGAAAATTGTTTCATACCTGTGCACATCAAGACAAAAAAGTTGTTTTCTCAGTGCATGCAATGCTTTTACAATACAAATAGTATACATTTCAATATTACACCAAAGCACTTACTGCGAACCTAATGGAAACACCTTAGGTCAACTTTCCACATAATTATGAGTAGTTTGAAAGTTGTTTCATGGCTGTACACATCAACACAAAAAAGTTGTTATTTCAGTGCATGCAATGCTTAGAGAATACAAATAGTATACATTTCAAATTTACACCAAAGCACTTACTGCAAACCTAATGGAAACAACTTACGTTAACTTCCCACATGATTCTGAGATGTCTGAAGGTTGTTTCATACCTGTGCACATAAAGACAAAAAAGTTGATTTCACAGTGAATAGAATGCTTTGACATAAAAGTAGTATACATTTCAATTGTACTCAAAAGTCCTGACTGCAAACCTAATGCAAACAGACTTGGTTAACTTCCCAGATGAGTATGACTAGGTTTAAAGTTGTTTCATGCCTCAGTTCATCAAGACAAAAAAGTTAATTTCTCAGTACTACTATGCTCTGACTTTAAGGTAGTATACATCTCAATTTTACACCAAAGTACTTACTGCAAACTAATGGAAACACCTTAGGTTAACTTCCCACATGATTCTGAGATGTCTGAAAGCTGTTTCATAGCTGTGCACATAAAGACAAAAAAGTTGATTTCACAGTGAATAGAATGCTTTGACATAAAAGTGGTATACATTTCAATTTCACACCAAAGTACTTACTGCAAACCTAATGGAAACACCTTAGGTGAACTTCCCATATGATTATGAGTAGTTTGAAAGTTGTTTCATGGCTGTACACATCAACAGAAAAAAGTTGTTATCTCAGTGCATGCAATGCTTAGACAATACAAATAGTATACATTTCAATTTTACACCAAAGCACTTACTGCAAACCTAATGGAAACAACTTAGGTTAACTTCCCACATGATTCTGAGATGTCTGAAAGTTGTTTCATACCTGTGCACATAAAGACAAAAAAGTTGATTTCACAGTGAGTAGAATGATTTGACATAAAAGTAGTATACATTTCAATTGTACTCAAAAGTCCTGACTGCAAACCTAATGCAAACAGATTTGGTTAACTTCCCAGATGAGTATGACTAGGTTTAAAGTTGTTTCATACCTCAGTTCATCAAGACAAAAAAGTTAATTTCTCAGTACTACTATGCTCTGACTTTAAGGTAGTATACATCTCAATTTTACACCAAAGTACTTACTGCAAACTAATGGAAACACCTTAGGTTAACTTCCCACATGATTCTGAGATGTCTGAAAGCTGTTTCATAGCTGTGCACATAAAGACAAAAAAGTTGATTTCACAGTGAATAGAATGCTTTGACATAAAAGTAGTATACATTTCAATTTCACACCAAAGTACTTACTGCAAACCTAATGGAAACACCTTAGGTGAACTTCCCACATGATTATGAGTAGTTTGAAAGCTGTTTCATGGCTGTACACATCAACAGAAAAAAGTTGTTAGCTCAGTGCATGCAATGCTTAGACAATACAAATAGTATACATTTCAATTTCACTCCAAAGAACGTACTGCAAACCTAATGGAAACACTTTAATTTAACTTCCCACATGATTCTGAGATGTCTGAAAGTTGTTTCATACCTGTGCACATAAAGACAGAAAAGTTGATTTCACAGTGAATAGAATGCTTTGACATAAAAGTAGTATACATTTCAATTGTACTCAAAAGTCCTGACTGCAAACCTAATGCAAACAGATTTGGTTGACTTCCCAGATGAGTATGTCTAGGTTTAAAGTTGTTTCATGCCTCAGTTCATCAAGACAAAAAAGTTAATTTCTCAGTACTACTATGCTCTGACTTTAAGGTAGTATACATCTCAATTTTACACCAAAGTACTTACTGCAAACTAATGGAAACACCTTAGGTTAACTTCCCACATGATTATGAGTAGTTTGAAAGTTGTTTCATGGCTGTACGCATCAACACAAAAAAGTTGTTATCTCAGTACATGCAATGCTTCGACAATACAAATAGTATGCATTTCAATTTTACACCAAAGTACTTACTGCAAACCTAATGGAAACACCATAGGTTAACTTCCCACATGATTCTGAGATGTCTGAAAGTTGTTTCATAGCTGTGCACATAAAGACAAAAAAGTTGATTTCACAGTGAATAGAATGCTTTGACATAAAAGTAGTATACATTTCAATTTTACACCAAAGCACTTACTGCAAACCTAATGGAAACACTTTAGGTTAACTTTCCACATGATTATGAGTAGTTTGAAAGTTGTTTCATGGCTGTACACATCAACACAAAAAAGTTGTTATCTCAGTGCATGTAATGCTTAGACAATACAAATAGTATACATTTCAATTTTACACCAAAGTACTTACTGCAAACCTAATGGAAACAACTTAGATTAACTTCCCATATGATTCTGAGATGTCTGAAAGTTGTTTCATACCTGTGCACATCAAGACAAAAAAGTTGTTTTCTCAGTGCATGCAATGCTTTTACAATACAAATAGTATACATTTCAATTTTACACCACAGCACTTACTGCAAACCTAATGGAAACACCTTAGGTCAACTTTCCACATGAGTATGAGTAGTTTGAAAGTTGTTTCATGGCTGTACACATCAACACAAAAAAGCTGTTATCTCAGTGCATGGAATGCTTTGACATAAAAGTAGTATACATTTCAATTTTACACCAAAGCACTTACTGCAAACCTAATGGAAACACTTTAGGTTAACTTTCCACATGATTATGAGCAGTTTGAAAGTTGTTTCATGGCTGTACACATCAAGACAAAAAAGTTGTTATCTCGGTGCATGCACTGCTTAAACAATACAAATAGTATACATTTCAATTTCACTCCAAAGCACTTACTGCAAACCTAATGGAAACACTTTAAGTTAACTTCCCACATGATTCTGAGATGTCTGAAAGTTGTTTCATACCTGTGCACATAAAGACAAAAAAGTTGATTTCACAGTGAGTAGAATGATTTGACATAAATGTAGTATACATTTCAATTGTACTCAAAAGTCCTGACTGCAAACCTAATGCAAACAGATTTGGTTAACTTCCCAGATGAGTATGACTAGGTTTAAAGTTGTTTCATGCCTCAGTTCATCAAGACAAAAAAGTTAATTTCTCAGTACTACTATGCTCTGTCTTTAAGGTGGTATACATCTCAATTTTACACCAAAGTACTTACTGCAAACTAATGGAAACACCTTAGGTTAACTTCCACATGATTATGAGTAGTTTGAAAGTTGATTCATGGCTGTACACATCAACACAAAAAAGTTGTCTTCTCAGTGCATGTAATGCTTAGACAATACAAATAGTATACATTTCAATTTTACACCAAAGTACTTACTGCAAACCTAATGGAAACAACTTAGATTAACTTCCCATATGATTCTGAGATGTCTGAAAATTGTTTCATACCTGTGCAGATAAAGACAAAAAAGTTGTTTTCTGAGTGCATGCAATGCTTTTACAATACAAATAGTATACATTTCAATTTTACACCAAAGCACTTACTGCGAACCTAATGGAAACACCTTAGGTCAACTTTCCACATGATTATGAGTAGTTTGAAAGTTGTTTCATGGCTGTACACATCAACACAAAAAAGTTGTCATCTCAGTGCATGCAATGCTTTGACAATACAAATAGTATACATTTCAATTTTACACCAAAGCACTTACTGCAAACCTAATGGAAACAACTTAGGTTAACTTCCCACATGATTCTGAGATGTCTGAAAGTTGTTTCATAGCTGTGCACATAAAGACAAAAAAGTTGATTTCACAGTGAATAGAATGCTTTGACATAAAAGTAGTATACATTTCAATTTTACACCAAAACACTTACTGCAAACCTAATGGAAACACTTTAGGTTAACTTTCCACATGATTATGAGTAGTTTGAAAGTTGTTTCATGGCTGTACACATCAACACAAAAAAGTTGTTATCTCGGTGCATGCACTGCTTAAACAATACAAATAGTATACATTTCAATTTCACTCCAAAGCACTTACTGCAAACCTAATGGAAACACTTTAAGTTAACTTCCCACATGATTCTGAGATGTCTGAAAGTTGTTTCATACCTGTGCACATAAAGACAAAAAAGTTGATTTCACAGTGAGTAGAATGATTTGACATAAAAGTAGTATACATTTCAATTGTACTCAAAAGTCCTGACTGCAAACCTAATGCAAACAGATTTGGTTAACTTCCCAGATGAGTATGACTAGGTTTAAAGTTGTTTCATGCCTCAGTTCATCAAGACAAAAAAGTTAATTTCTCAGTACTACTATGCTCTGACTTTAAGTTGGTATACATCTCAATTTTACACCAAAGTACTTACTGGAAACTAATGGAAACACCTTAGGTTAACTTCCCACATGATTATGAGTAGTTTGAAAGTTGATTCATGGCTGTACACATCAACACAAAAAAGTTGTCTTCTCAGTGCATGTAATGCTTAGACAATACAAATAGTATACATTTCAATTTTACACCAAAGTACTTACTGCAAACCTAATGGAAACAACTTAGGTTAACTTCCCGCATGATTCTGAGATGTCTGAAAGTTGTTTCATAGCTGTGCACATAAAGACAAAAAAGTTCATTTCCCAGTGAATAGAATGCTTTAACATAAAATTAGTATACATTTCAATTTTACACCAAAGCACTTACTGCAAACCTAATGGAAACACTTTAGGTTAACTTTCCACATGATTATGAGTAGTTTGAAAGTTGTTTCATGGCTGTACACATCAACAGAAAAAAGTTGTTATCTCAGTGCATGCAATGCTTAGACAATACAAATAGTATACATTTCAATTTTACTCCAAAGCACTTACTGCAAACCTAATGGAAACACCATAGGTTAACTTCCCACATGATTCTGAGATGTCTGAAAGTTGTTTCATAGCTGTGCACATAAAGACAAAAAAGTTGATTTCACAGTGAATAGAATGCTTTGACATAAAAGTAGTA